>NW_020799110.1:9232767-9279368 GCF_003259725.1 Athene cunicularia | reverse complement strand
ATATATATATATATATATATATAAAAAAGTTAAGAGAATTAAAACCAGTTCACTTTGAAAGTATGAAAACAAAAACATGCAACCGATGAAACAAGGTTCCCCAAATACTTAGGTGTGGCATAAAGATTTTTTCCTAAATTACAGGATTCCTTGAAACGTTCATACACTTCCATCATACTTGCCCACATCTTAAAATCCTCAAATTACACAGCAAATATGCCACTAAAATGCCCAAACAACAAATCCTCCAACCCACATATCTAAGAAAAAAGTGTAAATAATTCCAAAATCTATGTGCTATTAACCCAAAGATCTCTCTTGTACTTTCCGTAATCCTATAATATTTTGGGAGAAGAAACATTAATAAATCTTGCAAGTTTTCCAGTCTCTTTAAATTTGTTGTCAGTTTGATGAATCTAGCTCAGTGCCTGTGTTTCCTATTATATGTTAACAGATGATCATTTCAGTTATGAGCTTTATGCTGGAAAATTGACTATGACATCTATTAGCCAGCTATATCTTCAGCTAAGTTGAATAACAGATGTGATGATCAATTACTGAATAGCAAAATCCATGGTGATGGTTTGCTAACTGATTAGACAGCATAAAAATTAGTTCTATTATTGCCACCTCTTAGAGCCTCTAAAATGATATATAGAACACTAATGGAAGATTTTAATAAACCACTTGCTGTATGCAATGTTGCGCTGAACAGAGATTTTAGTTCAATGCACAGGGGATACCACCAATATAAGTTGTAGCATTAATGTTCCACATGATACAAGTGTCATACAGAATTCAGAAACTGCCTTGGGTAAGGCTGGCTCTATCAGGAAAAGAGGTGCATAAGGAGAATTATCCTTAAGGGACTGACCCATCTTCCCGGCAAAATTATAATCCTCAAAAAGCCTAAAATTCCACTGAAGAACAGGTCTCCAGCTGGGACTAAAGATTACAACCAGGCTCAATAAAGCTCTCAGGAAAGCAGGGTGGAAAAAAAAGCAGCACTTTTTTTATGGAAGACTGAAAAGAGATGGAAATTAATTCCAAACACATGTTAAAAAATATAGAAGGAAAAAAATATTCATTCTTCAAGTCTAGAAACCAATCCACAATAGTGGGAAAAAGAATCTTCAAGGGAGAATAGTAATCAGCTGACTTAACTGTACAATGTCTGGTTCCTACTATTGAGTAGGACTTATCTGACCAGAAGTAAGCATGCATGGACTACTGCTGGAAACCATCCAACGCTGAAACTGTGGAATGCAAGTGGTTAAGATTCATGTAAAGAACCAAGTCAATTATTGAAAAAGCAGATCTAAACCAGTTTGCAGGCTCCACAGCAACTGCACTCACAAGTAGAGCAGGATCTGACAACTCCTTGGCCATATCTCCGCCAAGGTTCAATAAGAGTCAGTGCTTTGGCAACATGCTGCCGTAAGAGGATCCATAAGTACACTGCGGTGGAAATCAATAAAATCAAGGCATATTTACTGCAAACCAGTCCAAAGACAAGAAATGCTTCTAACAAAAATCCTAGAGCCAGATTAGTCTCAGAGCAGAAAGACTGAAAGTTCTGGCTAGTGCCCAGAGCAAAGAAATGAATCCTGACACCTGAAAGAGAAGAGGATTCAAAGTCTTCCACTTGGGCTTCATCAGTCCTTAGGCCGTATGCTAATATCACGGCTAGAAATCAACTGTCACCAGTGAAATCTGTATAAGAATTGTCAGTTCTAAAGACTGCTCCCAAAAGATCTTGTAACTATTTTCCCTTTACTGCAGAGTATTTTGGGAAGACCTGTCAACCCTAGCTGTGAAGCCCTTCACTTGTGAGAGGAATGCTTAGAATGCGTACTGCATGGCTTAGACTTTACATGGATATGTCCAGTTGTCATCAGAGATCCTCTAGATGATGTCTTATGGAGCTAAGAGGAGGAACATCTTTTTCTACAAACTTCATTAGTGATTGAAATAAAATAGTTCGGAAAATCCAGAAGGCAAAATGGATGCGGTAACATTGGAAATGATATTTGGCACCCAGCTCAAAGGTGCTCTCATTTCAAGCTAAACGAAACACTAAAGCTAAATGAAATTTCCAAAAGAAATTGAGGGGAAAGTTTACACCTGGGAACACCTTCAAAGATATTGTCCCATGAGTGAAAGATGGAAAGATGAAGAATAAACACAAAGGAGCTGTTCATAAGAAAATAAACCTCAAGTTCAATCAAGTAATACAGGAAAACAGGACACACATCTACGTCCATACAGGCACTTAACGTTCCCCACAAGAACTGACTTTAGAGCTATGAGCTTATGCTATAGCTACTGCTAAGATAAACAAAAATCCCAACAACTCTGAGCACCGAAAGACATCTGTGTCGAAACACACATACATGCAAGCAAACACAGATTAAATGTAATTATAAATTCTCAAAGCACGCTGTAGATGCTGAATTAAGCCTCAAATCTTAGATAAGAGAAAAAAAGCCCACATCCAACTGCCCTTCTACCAACCACAGGCCAACAAAGCAATTGAAGTGTTTGTCAGATATAGCCATTTATTATTAAACAAGCAAGCAATAATCACATTATATTTGAATTGTGGCCAGCAAAGTATCAAGATGTTAATGAAAAAAGTAATATCTGATTAGAATATAGATACAGTATGTGGGAGATTTATTACAGGATGAGTTCAGCTGTGTCAGTGATCTACTCCAGCTTATAGGTTCAGTCTCATAAAAAACAGGTTTATGGAAAAAACTTAAGGTATGAATTACCTAAACGACTATCACTCAAAAGAGCAATAGGAATGCAGGGAATTAAAGAGGCAACAATAATCCTGGAGAAAAAAACTGAGAGGTCAGGGGATTCCAGTGCATGATGAGATAAGGTAGATTAGTATAAAGTGCTCTGCAGCCTCATCAAAAAGAAGTGCGGCAGCAATTCACTAAGTATTCAACAAATAGACCTTGAATTAGAGAAAGAATATGGTTTTCTGTTAGAATCTGGTTTTAGGACAGAAGAATGATTACACAACCCCTTTTTTCAGCCAATAAGCCTCTGGGTTAAGTGCTATCTAGTGCCCTAAACCAATAACCATATTGGTTATGCACATAATTCTGAGCAGAAGTGATGCAAGTCTTGATGCTTTCTTAGAAATCACTCCAGATTATTAGTGCTCCAGTATAGGAGCAGTACATAAGAAAGAATATGAGACCATGCCATTTATTATTTTAAGTGTAACTAACTTGTTTGCTTTTATCATATATTATTTCAGTGCACTATAAGGCATGATACTGAGCCTAAATTTCTCACATGCAATAAAGAGCAGTACAAGAGACAAGTGCCATACTTGATTATTAACAAACAAACATTCAGCACTTCATGGATACTTTTTCTCACCAAAAGTGTTTTCTAAACATTAAAGAATTGTTTCATTCTACCCAGGAAACAAGTTATTATTTTACAGTATGAACCATCAGCAGGCATATTTCCTTCTGTGCTCACTCACCATCATCATCTCTTTATTCATTTAAATCTTTGCAAAGCGCAAGAAAGACATGGTCATAAACGTTGCCAAGTAGCAATTCTGATTCACCAGTATTCTGCAGCCACTGTGCACGGACGTAAGCCACGCTGTGGAGGCTGTGTGTCTGTGTTGCACCATTAGGCAGTGACAGAAAGTTTAGTGTTACTGAACTTCCCTGCGCTTATGCTAGACTTAACAGCGGTATAACTATGATGGATAGGTTTAATTCTGGTTTGTATCAATAAAAATTGAAGAAGTAGGGCCCAAAACTGTGAATACAAATTACAAGGACAAGGGGGACTGATCAGTAATGTGAATCGGTCATTGGGTTTCTAGATAACATGTCAGTAGTGTCTTCAGCCCAGCACAACCAAATGTTCCTCTCAATACCTCCTGATGTGACAGTCAGGGAGCAAAAGCCCGTGACTTTTTCCAAGGTCTTGATTAGACTCATAATGATGATGATCCAGGACACAGAGGAACTTCTGTATAAGCTTACTGTTGTGTACGGAAAACATTTACAGAATCCCCCATCATTTGCTTTCCTGTGGAAGAGTGTTCACACATCCCAATCATGCTACCTAGCTGCAGTTACAATATATTATTATTGCTTTGGTTTTACGGCAAATAGCCACTTAACACGGTTCACTGAGTTCATGACGTGTGATCTCACTGAAACTAGCTCTTGCTGATCTCCAAAGCAATTGGGACTCTGCGTCATATCTCAGCTGCTCCACTCCAACCAACCACTCCAGGAGACACGGGCAGGGGGCTGCTGGCTGCAGGAAGGACATGGGGACCAAGGGCCACAAGTAGAAAACACACGCTGGGGAAAATGAAGGGCTCTGCAAAAGGTGAGCTGAACAATGTCCTTTGACACACCTTCACTGACAAATCCACCAGCTGATGCAAGCAAACAGTTATATAAGGAGCAGTCAATCTCTCCAATTGCACTTTTTTCCCCCACCAAGTTAGTAGACAAATACTAATGACTATGTCTCATATCTCACTACTGCCCTCTACTGAGCCATACTGCAACATCAACTAGCTGTCCCTTTCATCATACTCTCGGATTTCACCTAAAGCAGCCAGAAAACTTTGCTTCCTCAACTGCCTGCGTTTTCCAATGACTAAAGATCACGTCATGGTCTCCTGCGCTGAAATTGGATGTTGCTAAACAAAAGGAAATTTCATTCTGCCCCATCAGTTTGGATCATCGTTTTCCTTTTCCAGTTAGGACTTTTTCCTGTTGGTTTCAGTAGAGCCAACTTTCCCCCTTTGTCTCAAAATATTTAGATTCGGATTCCAAATTAGCAACCAAGTACTCTGTACAATGACCTGTACCATCTGTGAGATAGACAAAGAAAAGTCCAAGATGCAACAGCTCTCACAATTTTGTAATCTGGTGAAAACTTTTGAAACTGGGTAAATCACTACCTTGAAAAGGATTTATAATCTATAAAAGAAATAAAATTAAATTACCTATCCTTTTTTTAATGTACTACTCTTAATTATTGGTGCTTCTACAGAAGTAGATTTGGCTTTGGACAAAAATACCCTCTGGCATTTATTTCACACATGTAAATACATGTTATAACTTAATTTCTATTTTAAAACAGAATAAAATTAATATTATTCCTTCAAAAAAAGATGTTTTCTTTAAGAACACATACCTCAGGTCTACATGGGATTTCTATTCGTAAAACTGCCTCCTTAGGTCAAAGATCAAAAATTAGTAAGGGTCCACACAACATGCCGAGCTTTAAAAAAAAAAAGTCACATTCTTTCATTTTCAGCATAAGAAATGGGCAACTTGTTCAGGGCAAATACTTGTTTGAACTGAGGATTTTATTATTAATCTCTGAAGACTGCTGAATTTAGGGTCACAGTAAGGGTTGATTAGGTACAAGGTGCACAAAGCTCTCCTCTGTCAATGCTATTGAATGAAGCAAGTAATTTAGATTCAGAATTGGTCTTGGATTGAAGCTCACTCCATTACCGACCATTTTCAATTTCAGCTATACAATAAACATCAAGCTCAGCAAGGAAATTAGTACATTTGGTAATGTATTGGGAGAGATGGGTGGGTCTTTGACAAGATGACACTTATCACCAAAGCTTCAGTTAATGAAACCCTTGAGTGGTTTCTGCATTTGACATATTTTGACATTTTTTGAAATCACATCCAGCGGGTTTTTTTACCCCACAATGTTCTTCTTTATGAGAAAAAAAAAAATCTATCTATCTTTAAAATGAGTACTGAAGTACTGAAATATTATTGGAAAAAATTAAAGAGATGCTGACTGCATTGAAGGAAGGGGGGAAGAGAATCTGACTTTAAATGCAGAAAATACAGCAGAATGCATCGTATTTAAATTGAGGAGATGCCAATGCTAATGCATTTTCAGAAGAGATTTCAACAGGCATGTTTTTCTGTTAGTCTATTTGTTCTGAAAATACCATGAACTATAACAGGAAGTCTGTCACTAGTGTGGCCGCAGGAAATGTTTAGTCTTAAATTGTTCACCTTTGTTTTTAACTTATCCACACAAAAATTGCCATAAAGCAACGTAGATTAAAATATCAGTTTATATTATAATCTGAACCAGTGAAACAAGTTTTCCTAGGTTACCTTCACCACAGAAAGGATTTATTTTTATTTAGTGTCCTGTTCTTAATTTTTAATAAAATTAAGTTTGAAATAATGAGAGCAAATAAGAAGATAACTAGCTGTAAACCTTGAGCAAACCTACTGTACAAAAGACACAAAAATATGTGCAAAAATGAAAGCAAACTAGGAGACAAAAAGGGAGAATGAACAATTGTTGGCCCAGAAGTAGCTCTCTCTAGCTGATGACCCAAAAACACCACAATAGCTCTCAGATCACTTTAAATGCCGCTTTGTAGCAATGTGGCACCTACAATGTAAGACTAGAATTAAAAAGGGTCAGAAGAGACAGAAGATTTAGAGATCACTAATTCTGAGTGGTTTGATATTTACTCTTTAGCTTTCCTGAAAGCCAAGGGAAATTATTATGGATTCATATATTTCAATCTCACACAGCTCTATTATTGTTCATTTTTTCATTCAGAGCTGAGAGAACAATTAAAACAAAAAACACAAAGCAATCTAAACAGGGACATTCCTGAACTCTACTAGACCTACAAGGCAACACTTACAGCTCCAGTTCCTAGCCGGGTGGTCCCTCCCAAAGACTTTTTTTCAACACAAGTGGGAGGTCACCTTGAAGATTTCAGGGACAGGGATTGTATTGTACAGGATACATACTCCTGAAGAGTTGCATTGTGTTGCAATGCAATTTTTATTTAAAACCTTGCCCTCCCATGACTCTGCTCTAAGCATTTCCCTTGCCTCCCTCAGTCAAAGTTTAAGGTGGCAGAGCAAGTACCATGTGTATTTCTGCCCTCTCGAAACCCTAAGGTGGGGATAATAGAAGATGATATCTTCTGAACCAAAGAAATCCTGTATCACAAAAGAGTTAATGATTATTTCTCTAGCTTTAGAGGATTTATTTTGCTTTGTTTTGTTTAAACTGGAACCGTTTCCCACAATACTATGACCAAAATCTGCCATACCCTACTGCCTCTTTGGATCTTTCTGACCTTGTTTCAGTTTACACTTCAGGATGAGTTCAAGCTACGCAGGCTGCAAAACATCAGTTTAATTATTATTTAAGTCTCAGTAGCACCCAAAAGATGTACTATAGTGCTTGGAGTAATGCAATATCCCAGATGCTTCTGGGACTCTAGAAGTTCACTTAGAAGTAGATTGCTAGCTCTAACCAACACACTATGTGTTAGAGATGCCCCAAGGCCCGGGAAGAATCCCAACGACAATTTAAGTAGTCCCAGGTCTGCATTTCAGAACTGGAGATGTTCAAATATAGATTCTCTCATTTGACCTACTACTTTAATGCAGTAGAGATAAGGAAGAAAAAGTTAGACATCACATGGTTGGGGTGTTTTGTCTTATCTGTGTTCAAATAAGCGGATGAAAGGAATCCACAATTCTACTGAGTACGTGGAAAAACTGGAACTGAATAAATAGTTCATACATCCTGTAATCTCAAAGCAGCAGTGTTTGGATCCACACATTTTATTCTAGAAAGTATTAAAAATCAGATTTAATATTTCAAATCACTGGATATGATCACAGTAAACATGAGCGCTTAACTACTGTACCACACAACGGGATGCGTAATTATTTTCTGACAGTATTTACCAGAAATCTGGGTAGTTTTCATACTTTTGACTTGTAGGAAACATTTAGCCTGTTCCAGTAACAAAGATACATGTCAGGATAGAACAAATAGGAACCCACATACTGAATAATCTTAACTTGTTCAGTCAAGCAAGTTTTCATAGTAGGAAAATTCTTGTATAGCTCCAGTTCTAAAACTGCTTTTTGCTCCTCCTAAGACTTAACACATACTGCAGTGACTGTATAAGAAATAAGATTAAACTAAACAAGTTAATTCCCTGCTTTATTAAGTTTTCCTCCTAATATAGAGCCAAGCCTCCAAATGTTATTCAGTTAGTTCTCAGTCTTAAAGTCAAGAAGATCTTCCATTACCATTGCCCAAGCATTGGATGGTTTAGTTTGGACAGGGAACATGACATACACTGGATTCAAATTGGTAACGATCTGTCATGTCACCTTCTTTCCTCTGTACATTTGCAAGCACTAGACTGGATGAGCGTACTCTCACTTACTCCTGATTTACAAAACCAAAGACTCCAGACCTGGTTGACTAGTGCTGCCAAACACTGGGAATACCCCCTCGTCTTTCCCCTGCAGAAGGGGGATAATATTTAGGGTGTTTTTCTGCACCTTCATTTCCTCCTTTCTTTTACTGAAGCCCACTTCTTCAGCATGTCATCATCTGGGGTGGATTTCTGACAGATTTTCTCAAGGCATGCAACCTATCTCTATGCAAGGGGGACTTCTTTTTGGACTCCCTCACACCTCATACCACTGGTGGCCTCTTTGCTGAAGGCCTCCTCCTGGCCTTTCACTTACTGAGTAGCCGGTTATGCATCCAACATAGGTTCCTCTCTGTCTTCCACAGCATGAACTACTGTCTTATTCTGCCTCTCTCTGCAGCCCATCTTTTTTCACTAATAAAGAACATGCAACTGTAAGCAGTACTAGATAAGTTGTTTTCTTCATGTTTTTAGAAAACAAGTCAATTTTAATTTAAAAAATGAAAAAAAAAATCTCTGACAGCTTTCAAGCATTTTTTCTAAAAAGAGGAAGGCTGACATTCTCTGCAATATATTTCATTTTTCTGAGATTCCATTTTTCTGTTGGGGGAAAAAAAAAAAGCGAGGAGGAATCAACCAGTTATTGTCATATATCATTAAAAACCTACAATAGCCATCTGTACTTCTTCCACTCTTTCCTATACAATATTTTTAAAAAAAGATGCAGAAACAAAGTTTACCAGAGCACTTCATCTTTTTTTCAGTTTAAAGCAGGTAGCCTGCATAAGTCCCAGGCCAAACACCCAGTCTCTTTGTTCCTTTTGACCTGACAGACCCAGATTAACAAATCTGTGACCCATGAAACAAGGTGGCATGAGTGCAGATAGGGGAAACCAACTGCAACGTCCTCTTTCAGTCCCCAGAGAAAAGGGGATACGTGGAAGACAGCCAAATGTCTACTGAGTGACAAAACGGTTAAGGAAAATTTATAATGAAATTTTTATGTTCCTTTCCTTTGTTATCTGCTAGAAGCAGGTAAAGAAGTAAACCTTCTTATCCAAAGCGCCATCAGTTAAATAAAAAGTTACAAAGGTGCCTATAAATAATAAGACCTATAAAAAGTGCTTGGGCAACACGTTCTGTTAACTGGGGCTCTGATCACCAACATAAAACAAATAATAAAATATTTTATTATTAGGTAGTTTTTGCCTATTATTTCCACTGTTAGCCTTGTTCACTATAAGAAAGCAACAGCTTAAAAGGTCCAAGTGAAGCACGGGTTCCCTGTGGTTGTCTAGAAGGCCAGGAAGGGCTGGAAACCAGCAAGAGAAGACGGAAAGAATCAGGAGGAGCACACAAACATTCAGGAGAGCCTTCTGGGGGTATCTCCAACCTCCCACATGACAGACAGTCATCTGAAGTACTCCATCGTTAAGCTACTGACAATTACCAAAGCTTTAAGACAATTGACAGTATGACCCTATTTGACAATATATGATAGTAATTGACAATATGACAATTTCCCAAAGGTTTATGAGCAAATAGCTTTCCTTCTAATATTTATATCCATTTACTTAATGGATGTGGATTTTATAACTCAAAAAAAAAAGTAATTCAGCTCTTTCCAATGATCCCTTGACAGTGTCTACCCCTTTTCACCTAAATGTCTCTATAGTATCATCAAAAGCACTGAAACACGGAAAACTACAAGTTTATAATTGATGCATTATAAGTGTCTTCCATGAATCAATGTAAGAACTGTATGAAATCCAAATTAGCATCCATCAGCATCCACACAGGTTGTAGATAACATGTATAACATTCTAAATAGAATATTTGAGCTAACAGACAGCATAGAAATCTTCCATATATATATTCATATTTTGGTATGGCAGTGAAAAAATGAAAATTTTGATCTGCTCTGAAATCTTGGTCTTCTCAAAAACAACTTGGCAAAGAATAATGAGCAGATGACTCCTTTGAAACACAGTGTCTTTAGTTCAACTGCATAGACTTAGTGTCCACTGAATTTCATAGTACTCTAAGGTTTGCTATAAAAGCTTTTCTCAGAAATAAGTTCAAGGTTGCCTTTTTCTCCCTACTTTAAACCGTTCTTCTAACTCCAACTGGTGTCTCTAATATCTCTTAATGCCTCCCCTTTGACACCTCCCCAAATGCATCATTTTTCTCAATCACTCTAATGAAAGACTTCTGACACCCTCATTCTCTCTCTGTTCATGATTCTGCTTTGACTATAAGTTCTTTAGGTCAGGGTCTATCATCTTCTTCTGTATTTGTACCTTATGTTATAATAAAAAAGGTCTGGACCAATAGCTAGAGCTTCAGACATTGATATAATAAAAATACTAATAATTCTTATAACAGGTTTCAGGTTTCTGATAATGAAGTTTTCACTTTTAGGAGCCATTGTAAGCTTTCTGATCATCTTTACAATTCTTAAAATTGTCCCAAGCTTATAATATTTAGAGCAACTACAGCCTAACAGAATGTGTTACCGAAGCTGGGCCTTGCATTTTCACATAGGTTAGAAACTGAAGATTACCTTAATTGGTCTGGTAAATTAGTGTATATTTTAGTGACAATTAGGGTAAAAAGATTAGAGAAGGAAACAAATACAGGCAGTCACTTCATTGTTTACAGGAACCACTAACTCATACATCGGGAATAACACATGTGATTGGGGATTGGCACGTTGTACTGTCTGTCTGAATTCGACACAAAAAGGGACAGGGATGTTATTCAAAGGTTTAGAAAATAAGGTGCAAGCAGAAGGGTTAAACGAAGTGAATTTTCATGGCCCACATAAACGAAATAAAGGGGCTACTGTGTTCAACAAAATATATATAAAAGATCACTTAAATGGAAGATTACTTTCACCAGTCATTTCAGGTTCCAAGTGTACTGGCCTATACATAAGAAAGAAAATGTTTCAGTTAGATGTAGAAATTCTTTCAGTTATTATATTTGAACTAGTTTCATAAATTTCTAGTGAGGGAAGTATTGTGTGGAATTTCTGAACATAGGACCACAGCAAAGAGATACTCCTCCACCTAAAATAACCCCAAACACGCACATCTCCATGCATCAACATATACGACCTGATTTTCAGCAGTCAGAAAAAAGCCAGGAGGAAGCACGGTGTTGCAAATCCATCCTACACAACAGGACAAACGATCAGAACCAAGTGGAGAAGAAAGTACACAACATACTATGGAACAGAAGACCCTAAAAACAAACTAGGTGAAACTTCACTCAGCATTTTAACTTGCTAGCTTGATCCCAAAGACAAGTTAAGTGAGACTGCATCCCACATTCAATAAAACCCATGTCTTCATCCTCGTACTCATTTCATGCAGCCTTGCAGAAGTAAAGAATATATATGGCTATGATCACTAAGTGCCAAATTAATGTCTCCTCAATACAATGATCAAGTTTGCTTCATGTTTAGATCTTGCCTTTACCACACTGTCACGGTTTAACCCCAGCCAGCAATTAAGTACCACACAGCTGCTGGCTCCCTCTCCCCCCACCGTGTGATGGGGGCAAGAATCAGCAGAATCAAGTAAAACTTACAGGTTGAGATAAAGGCAGTTTGATAGCACAGAAAAGGAAGGGAAAATAATAATAGCGTATACAAAACAAGTGATTCACAACACAATTACTCAGCACCTGCTGACCAATGCCACCCCTTAGCTGTGGTGCCCCCAGTTAACTCCCCCCCAGTTAGCCCCAGAGTTATATACTGGGCATGACAATATACAGCATGGAATACCCCTTTGGCTCGTTTGGGTCAGCTGTCCTTGCTGTCTCCCCTCCCAGCCTCCACTGGCAGGGCACTATGGAAAGCTGAAAAGTCCTTGACTTAGTATATGCACTGCTTATCAAAAAGTAAACCATCAGTGTGTTACCAACGGTATTCTCATCCTAAATCCAAAACACAGCACTGTACCAGCTACTTGGAAGAAATTTAACTTCATTTCAGCTGAAACCAGGACAAGGGACAAAGTTTTAAAATGGAACTCGCTAAAATTCCTCCTCCTTCCTGCTGCCACCCCCCCGCCCCCCACCCCAATTTCTTGTTTGAAGCTATATACTACTTCTGCATTTTCTGACACCTTTCTTCATCTGTTCAGAAATAAAATGACAACGTTTCAACATAATCCCTTTCCACTAAATTCTGTATACTCACACACTTTAAGGTACACACGTATATACGTTTGAACAATAAGTCAGAATTCCTTAGGAAGGAAAGCATCAGTCACTGTATTACATAAATGTAAAAATGAAGAAAAGGCAGGGAAAAGGTGAAAAAAAAGAATTCTTAAAACGTTGTTTTTCTATTTTCTAACTAGGTGAACTGTTAAACAACACACTGAATCCAGAACTCTACGTACATACATCGCTGACTTAACCTTGCTGTTGGAATCTCATCCTTCACAGTTTGTAGCTTTTTATTAAAGTTAACAATATAACCATTATACAGGGGTTGTTTGCTTTTAGTCGAAAGAAAAACGTGCCTGTGTTTAATTAGGTTTGACTGTAAATGGTTGCAACTAGACTGTGAAGTGCTCATTGTAGAGAACGTGATGTAGGAACATGGCAGACCCACTTTTGCTGCTGTTATTGTTTGTCTAGAGACACCTTTCCGCAAGACTAAATTCAACATGACAGGGTGTCTGTCTGCACCGTGACATCTGTATCACTACAATAGGAAAAAAACAGAAATTCATTTTAAATGAAAGCTTAAACATGTAGAATAGCATCAACTAAGGAACACAGACATATTAAAAAAAAAAAAAATAAATGGCCCTCCCTTTTCTGCATGTTTCTATAGAACATGTTAAAATTGCATCCACATTTTTTTTTTTTCATTAATTCAATAATTTTCATCTACTCTACATTACCTGCATTGTGAGCTGTACAAATAACTTATTTCCCAGCTTTCTGGGAACTCAATTTTTTCCCACTATTTTTTACATTACCATGAAAATAAAGTGTTAATATTTGATCATATATCATACATTTTGCTTTGATTTTTAGCGTCTCAAAATGTATTCAATCAAATTATAAAAGGTAATGTAGTAATTTCAAAGGGAAAAATAAAAAATATTTTAATACATATTTTTAAAGTATTTCAATTATTTTTTGTAATGAACAAATAACTCCATGAAATAGATAAATCTAAAACATTTAAGTTTCACTGAATCTGCTTCAATCTCTCAGTTTAGTACTTCTCCTTCCAAGCATTGTATAACTGTATTTCTTATTTCAATGCTATAGTGCTATAGTAAACTACTAGAAGAGGTTCAAAGTATGAAGCAAAAAATGGAGATAATACATTTTCTTTACTCCAGTAATGTTCCTACTCCATCCTACATAAAATAAAGTCTTTTGATAGCCTTTGCCATTGTTACGTGTTCACTCTGGTCCTGTAACTATTATCTTGCTATGGCAACATGAGTGACAGATATGTGAAGTATGAAACAGAAAGTAGTCAGTTTAGGTATGGTTCATTAATTTGACATAAATAAATTTTCAATAATCCTAACTTTTAGGAAAAAAAATAAGTGATTAAACTGAAGGACACATGGTTCAAAAAACACGTCTCAAAAGAAATAGAGTTCCACGTGAAAGGAAATCTGTTTTATCTTTCAAACACAGTGCTACAAAAATGTTAGGACAGTGAAAACACTATTCTTCAAAACAAACTTTGGAACTTATATTTTTTTCTTAAGTAATTTTCCGAAGTGAAGCCAAAATGTTCATTTATAGATGATTGTGCCCATGCTTCAGTCTCTTCCTTTATAACCCAGTCAAACCCAATTCTTAGTATTGTATTTCCCTTTATTCTGTGAAAAGTTAAAAAGTATTTTGTGTCCACTGTCTCCATCTACAAAATGGCTGAGGAGATTTTATTTCAACTTTCAAATAAACCATAAAACATCATAGGTTGGAAGCAGAACCTAGTTGAGCAGAATTTTTTTAAATGGTTGAAGATTTGCAAGCCTAAAGCAGATGAAAGCAAGTGTTATAATGAAAACTTGCAAAACCTAAATTCTTAACTACCATTTATAGGGTTCATTATAGTTAATAGCAAGTTTCATTCCATTGTTCCACTAAACAATGGAACAACCTTCTATGAAAGGTTACATGAGATCAATAACACTAAAAGTATTTGAAACAGGAGAAGAAATTAGTAGGAAATCTCTTCAACTGAGTTAGATAATTTGACTAAAACATGAAAGGTATAGGGATTTATTTAAGGATCAACAAGTAGTCCCACTCATCTGTGAACATTATTCCCCTCATATCTTCAGTGAATTAGAAAGAGTACTAGTGAGAATAAAACTACATATATATTCATGAGATTTTCCTCTTCCTTAAATTTGTTTACTTCATGTATTGTAAGAGATATTATCTATTGAAAAATTTATGCTTATCTTCAGTTCTCACTTTGAAATTAGGAAATATAAACTGTAACAGACTTTAGGAATCGCATTGTAATTGTAAATATACACCCATCTTGATGTCAGTAAATCACTGACAACGGTCTTTAACCAGCCTTCAAAATGTCTCCTACTGATGAAGAGGTAAGTCTATAACAAAGCGACATAACTTATGAACTGAGGGATGTATTTTCATACTTATACATGAATATATTTTTTATTTGAAATTTCAATTTTTAAGACTTATTCAGTTCTCTAATAAATAGTATAATAAATTAGGAGCAAATTATTAGAATTTCTGATTGCATTTATTATAAAAAATGTAATTCTTTACATCATAAGATATAAAATAATGAATGAAGGATCCATGTTTAAAATATATTTAAATGCCATAGCTCTCGTGTCCATTTTTAAAGTGGACTATGCACAGCTATGTTTATCAAATAATTTCAAAGATCTATAGTATTTTTATTAGGGATTTTTATGAAATAGATATATTTTATTCTTGTATAAAAAATGGCTCTAGCTCAAAAAAGTGAAGTTACACTCATATCTGTTGTCATGTTCTAAATTTGAAAACATGGAACAGACATCTATTATTTTAAAAGACAGTATTTATTCTTTTAATAGCTATGTTAGAGACAGTATACAAATTGTAACCTATGCCTAAATACACTTTTTTTTTTTGTTTCAAGACTTCTAGTTTTTTTTAAAGTTACAGATTTCATTTTTAGGTTAAAATATTACAGAAAAATAATGCCTGTGCAATCATAATTGTTAAACATGTGTGTGTTATATGTAATGTAGAAATAAATAAAACAGTATTTTGAACAGGTGGACCTTTAAAAAAGATCCTTAATTATTCTTATACTGTTAAAATTATTTCAATTTTGCATCTCAGCAGACACACATTTGTACATCAGAAACAGGTGTTCATAAAAAAGAGATGATAAAGAGATACTGCAGTCTAGGCTTGGAACCTCGCCTGCATGGTACGATGACAGATAAATTAGAAAAATCCTGCTAAACATCTCTCTACACTTGAGAAGGAGATTACACCTTTTTAAAAAGGCAAAACACGCAGTTCAATTACTTATTGTCTTGGCATGTGGTTATGATGAAAGGAGGAGTCTTAGACATCAATAGAGCTAAACTAACTTCCCAGATGGGCTTCAGAAGAGGGAAACCTTCTGCAATCCACCTGCACATAAAGCAACTTTCTTCTATTTGAAATAAAATAAATGTTTTCCCACCCATTCATTCAAATCATCCCTATATCTTAAAAGGCTATCTGATGTGCACCTCCTTTTCTTTTCACCTACCAAAAATAAAGAGGAAAATCTTGCAGAAATAAAAAGTTATTGTCTGTGGAATTACTTCAATGAATCTGTCTCTATTGCCCCATCTGTTTAGCATCTAAACCTCAGTGTAGTATTCAGTGTAAGTGTATTTTTTGTTTAATGTAAAATAAAAATATATCAGTGAAAATAATAACAAATGCAAGAGAAGTAGTGGTGGGTTGATCAAATACCCAGATAAAAATGGTCTAATATTTGACCAGAACTTGCTTTCTAATTACCTCTAGTTAAATTGTTCTTAGAGCCCTGAAGAATCCAAATTACTGTACTGAGTAAAGGAAGGTTATTTGCTAATGTATTCAACAGGAGTAATCTGAGATACAGTGTACGCTGGTATGTGAACCAGAACTGAATTACCGAAAGCTCTAAAAGCTTTGTAGTTACAAATTCATACCCAAGTTCTAAAAATACATGCTACGGTTATGGTAGAGATGATGATATAAGAGATGGGAAAGAAACTATCTTCCTATTGTCCTACAGTCTGAATTTGTTGCTCTAGCGGTTCTTATTTGAATATGAAACACTTTGGACATTGTTCAAATCATGGTTTTATAGATCTCAGGAGGTGAAAGTAGAACGCCAGGAAAATTATCTTATGGAAAAAAACAGGAAGAACATGATAAAACTTCTGTTTAAAAGAATGTTTCTTTCTGAACTCTCAGGTGCAATACAGAAGAGTCCTGGAGCGGAGTTCAATACATGCACTAGTATACTGCAATTGCAAGATGTCCTTGGATGACATTATTCTCCAGAAAGAAGTAAAAACCCAAGCCTACTAAAAGCAGTGCTTAAAATTAAAGCGTATTTTCTGACGATTTGTTATTGGTTACTTGTTACATGGTACTTTTGTCAAAACTGGTCCCTAGAAACCAAATCTTCACAACTGGAGCGGGTTCTAGAAGTGAAACAGGTACCGGTTAGATTAAAGCACCTAATTTTTGCATGCAGATACTTTTTTCACTGTTGTTAACACATTAGACAGAAAGAAATCAGCTTCAATCTTGGGTTCCAAGTTAGTATATCCTAAAATCAGTGAACATGAAAACTATTGAGAGATGAAGAGTAACAGCGCTTTCTGCTGTATGCACAGTCATTTTAATACACCCCCCACCACCCCCCACTGTAGTGCAGGTACCAGGAATGTTTTACTCTCTAGTTTTGAGCTTATCTCCATTAGCTGCAGCTCTGTGTTAAAGAGGAGGCCAGCAATAATCAATGAGATTGAACCCGCAAGCTCTAGACACGATGCCAACACGGTTCTCAGTTGGGCAAAATTTGGATGCCCTTGATTTAAGCTTTCTAAGCCTCTACATTTCCAGTTCAGGAGATTATATAATTCCCATAGCTCACACTTCTCAGAAGATATTTTTTGTTTGTTGCTCACTATATTATTAATAGAACCATACAAAACCCAACTGTCTTGGTTCTCACTGTTTCAGAGAATGAAATACCCTTTTATACAATTCTTGCCAAGCAGAACCAGAGTGAGTATTGCCAACAATAAATTCCTGCTTAATAAGTAAATTTCTAAGTGGTAGCACTTCACAGGTAGTACATTTGTGTCCACCTGCACCCAAAAAAGATTCAGCTTTCTCTCTGTGCCATCAACTTCAATGGTAGCATGAATCTTCTTTCATATTCATCTGTCCCTCAGGACAATCTTGTTGGTTGTCCTTTAATGGTACAGACGGACATATGTTACACCCCTGCTTGTCTGGCTGCTTTCTTCTTTCATTCTATATTAATATAAATACCTTTCTGAAGTACTGTTCCTGTGATTTTTCAGCTTTTCAAACCAGCATTCAAAGCTGTTAGTGGCTCTTAGTTTTTTAAATTCACATGAAGCAACAACGTACATTAACAGCCAGCAAAGTGAACTCTACTGGTAACCGGGCAATGGACAGGTATTGTCCTGATGTTAACAAGGTTGCTGGGCTGACAATCCACACTGCCTCTACTAGTGGCCATTTCTGTTTCTAACCAGTGATCCCAGTCTTCAAACTGGCTGGCCCTTGTACAGCGTCAAGTTCATATTAAGGAAAAAAAAATACACTACAAAATGCTTGCTTTTTAAAAAAGTCTGAATAGTGCTTTTAATCAGCAAAAAGTAAATGCAATGAAGGGGTAATTGTGTAATAAATATAAAACCAGAGTAACAGCAATACATTGTTATACTACTATTCATCTGATATATATATATATATATTAAAAAAATAAATCAGAAAACCCAAAACAAAACAGAAAAACAAAGCAACGCCAGTGTTGTGCATTTTAAAGTGTGCATGACACAGAATACTGATTGAATATGAACCCATTTTTAATAAAGTTTGCTAATCAGCACATTTGGGTTAATAGAAAACTGCAAACAGACTCCCAAATATCAATTTGCAATGACCACTGTAACTTCAAATATTGTGATAAAATACAGTGAAGCAAGATCTTGGCCTAATACTACTCAGCAAACAGCTCCTGATTCACAAAATAAGCTGGCTTTATACTGATCAGTTTGAACTTTAAAATATTCCCATCTCTGCTTGTGACTGAGGTGACTGAGAGTCACCCATTTAAAATTAATATATGAACAGGCACTAAAACTCCTACCTAGCTGGGAGATGCAGTAGCTACAAATGCTGTTTTTCTGCATTGTTTTTGCTCAGCACACATAACTGAAAACAAACACCAGCCAGGTTTCTTTGACAAACCACAGTAGATAAGTATCTTCCACATGCTCAGCTCCCTAGTTCATCATCTCTTTCAGAAAAATTGCTTCTCCTGTACTAAGAGTATATGAAATGAAAAATGCTATTTAAGTATATTATCGGATAATTTTGAAAGTACTTTCTTGCTTTGTACATAATGGCACAAAACGCTACGAACATCACAGAAAGTTTTGAGTAAATTTAACCGACATTATGCTTTGGCACCTTTAAAACAATCCACTGGAAATCTTCAAAACAAGTGCTCTGCTCTCAGTCATCTGTCACTCCTTCTTTGAATCAAAAGACATAAAAAAAAAAAAAAAAAAAAAAAAAAGGGCACTAACGACCTAATACCTGCTGATTTCACAACTGTAGCAGTTAAGTGGTTTAGAAAAACCGAGCCTACAAACAGATGCATTGCCTTCACCAGATGTTTCTTTATTTGACAAGCCTCTATCAGTCATTCTGTCTTGGCCATTCTCCTTCTTTTTCTCAAACTTTACTATACTTTTTCTAGGTATACTTTTAGCTATGCAGACTTCAGATTAAAAAAAAATTCTTTTCTTTCTGAAAGCAGAAGCTTTACATTTTCTGTAAAGATTTTTTCATCACAACAGAGGAAAGCCTCTAGACTGGAGTTTGTGCCTATTTCTAGTCTTCTGTGGTTTAATGGTTAGGCTTACTGGTTAGGCAGTCTCTCAACTGGCTTGTTCCAATCTTCATGTATCTGATAAATTCTATTTCTTTCTTTAGGTGATTGATGATCTCAACAGCCGACTTACAGGTTTTTAAAAAGCAGCTCAATCTCCTGCTGTTTTTAGGAGCAGCACAAATGTTTCACACTAACAAGGACATTCCATCTCCTTTGCCCATTGAGGAACTGCTCAGAAGTCACTGCTGACCAGCAAAAAGAAGAAATGAGGCAGCAGCCAACAACAGAAACAACATGCCCCAAAACTGAAGGGAATAGGGCTTGAAAACCATCTGTAGCCAACAGAAAGTAAGTATGGCTCAACCTCCATTTTCTTAGTGTATCTGATTAAACAAATGGAGAAAGAGACACTTGTTCTCTTCCTGAGGAGACGCAATATTTTTTAAAAGAAGATTTAGAACTCGAGAAAATGGGGAAGGAAAAAAAGAAAGGAACAAGGAAGCTTGGGACGAATAGGTTTTAGGTTAGTAAAGTGATGCATACACAAATCCATGCATTTGCTGGAGTCCCATCTTTACAGAATGAATCAGATCAACAAGTACAGGAAGCGATTTTGTTGTCAGAGTTCTGAGAGTTTTAGCCATTTCAGTGATCTTCATGAGCACTTTTAACTACGAAATCAGTCTCCAGACTTAATCGATTCTTCCTTTGCACAGTAATGTGGCATCTTAATTCTTTTATCTATATCGTTCTCTTGCAGCATCTTGTTGCTCAAAGTTGCAAAAAAGTATGGCAACATAAAAGCCCATGGGAAATTGCTGTAATCTTACTTGATGAAAATCTTACTGTACACTGTCCTTCATTCTAACTGAAACTGTTGTACATTTTCTTTTCCATGCTCCAACCTTTTTTGAATCTTATGAGATGTCTCAAGCTTGATGAGTCTCCCCAGTATTTTTTACCCTTGGTTCCCACTTACAGAACAGCCTGATTTGAACTCCGAGTACCAAATTTAGAGTCCAGATTTTATCATCTACTCTACAGCCATCTAACTGACAACTTTCTGGGAGTATGTTAGCATTTTTTCTTTCAGAATTTATTGTTTTAAAAAATGGGCCGCTACCTATCTTCAGGACAAATATTTATGGAAAGGTGCTTATAGATCTTCAGATAGTCATCTTTACCAAAAAAAACCACAACAAACCCAAACCAAAACAAAAAAAACCAAACAAAAAAAACCCCACAAAAATTTAAGAGGAAAATACATCCTGGAAAAGAATGTATGGTTCCAAACGGAATCAGTTTGGGGTTTGCTTTTTTTTGTTTGTTTGTTTTAGGAAAAAGTTACTAATAATACACTACCACTTTAAAAAAAACCCAAACCTTTAAGCTAATTTTTCAACTACCCTACCATCTTGTAAAACACTGGCCTTCTCCCTTTGAAGTTGAAGATTTGCCTTTGATTCAAGTATCTTCACTGGAATCATTAAATCCAAACAAATGAAGTGCTAAGATTAACCCCAAATTTTGTCCTTCAGTTTTAATGAACAACCTATACCGACCTTTATGTTCCTTTTTAACCTTGTGCAGCATCCCATTTGCCACGGTTCAGTGTGGAATTGAACATCAAAACGCCGAGCCCCAGTACTAAACTAGAACGTTCACTGTGAATTACAGTAGTGCTCTGCCACTGGAAATCGTCCGACCTGTTGTGAAGCAGTTGCACCAACCAGCCTAGACTCTGTTCCTTATGAAATCTGTCTCCTTCATCCCTTAACCCAGCCCACCAAAGTGCGCAGTGCAAGATCCTTCTTCCTTGAAGATGTTAAACAGCTTGCCTGCTTTATTTTACTCTAGTCATCCTCAAGAAGAGCTGAGATTTTACCGAAGAGCTGAAATTTTACCTATCAACATATTTTTATTATTGCTTTATGATTCTCCATTCTCCTTCTGCTATTTGTTGCAATGTCAACAAACTCCACAAAATGCTTTAGGAGACATTTTTTCCTGAAGAGGGTGCACAACACAAGTTGCACTGAATTTTATTAATCCATCAGGGGTCTGAGTGCCATGTTGTTGTTAAAACAAATTACGCAAACATCTAGAATCCTGTTTATGTACTGCTCCTTAGCAAGTGAGTCGCTTCAAGATTTAATAAATTTTATAATAACATATAAATTTAGTTATGACACAACCATCATGTAAAATTTGCTTTTAATATAATGTATGCATTTGGAAACATTTCTATAATTTTGATGGAGAGAACACTTTGCCTCATGCATTAATGCTATATATTCTATTTAGTTTTGATACAGCTTGTTCTAATTTTGCTGCTGCTTCAAAGAAAGCATTATTTAACAGGACCTTAATTACACACACTTTTAACCTTACAATGGCAAGGGTCAATTAATTTTACCCTACAGCTTATAGGATCCATGCTTGTTAAATAAACAAAATGAAAAAAATATAATCACAGAGTCGATTTGAAAAGAGAAATAAGAGTATAGCCTCATAGGGCCAATAAAATTACAGCTAATCCTTCTGGGAATCCAAATGGCAATAAAGTGAAAGTGAGTACAGATTAACACATTGTAAATCCACTTACTACCCAGCAATGTTTACACAAGGATTTGCCATTGCCTGTTACCATTCGATCATCATTTAATTGCACGGTTTGTCAAGATTTCACTGAAGAAGTTACTTCTATTTTCTACAAATATAATTCAGTTCCTTAAAGACCCAAAACATGCTTTAATCAAGGGCAAGAATATGTATTGACACCCTATGGATGATGGAAAATGGGTGAGTTTTTTAACATTTCGTGCCGATGACTTCGTAGAATATGAACAAAATACTGAAATATCTAAGGAAACGCTTCAAGTGCAAATGATCCTGTGTGTTAATATTCCTGAATTTGAAATGCAGGGGAGTGCACTTTTCTTGTGCACTTTTAAAAAGCTATTTGCTTGAGTCCAAAACAGCTTTTTCCTTACTGCTCACTTATAATACAAACTGCACTCACACGGAGGCCAACAGCCAGCAAAAACATATTTCCATTTTAACGCCTTTAGATGATCAAAGCATCAGCTTAATATAATCAGCTCAAATCCATTTACCAGTGAGCCTACCACTGTGCCCAGGGACTGTTTTCCTTTCCAGCCCTATCTATTCTGGAACAGGTGCTATAATAGTAAATTAATTAGTCTGTGGAGATGCACCTTGTTCTCCATCTCCACAGGCCTCTTGTGGGTCAGGGCCTTGAGGAAAATGCCATCTGGGCAGAGTTTCCCCCAGAGAAACAATCAAAGCCTACAGATTGCAGACTACAGAGGAGGGTTCATATGACAATTAACCTTATTAGTCTTTTTTTTTTTTTTTTTAAACGGTTGATAGTGTGTCAACATGTTGGCTCTATAAATAATCTGCTTCTCAAAATCATCAGTGCAACTAATTCAAAGAAATTACTTCTATCTAAAAATCCTCTGAAGAAAATATAGATCTCCATGCACTGAAAATATAATGGTAAATAAGTATTAAACAATATCTTGTATACCTAGAAAGGTATCACAGAATAGTTCTAGAATACTTACAATTTTAACAGTGAAAGATTGACAATTTTTACTGTGACAATTCAAACCCAAGAGGGATTTGTGCTATTAATCACTTCGGTTGTCTGTTACCCCACCATGGTTCTGCCAAATATCCAGTTATCAACAGAATCAGAACTAAATCCAACACATTTCACACGGGAAATCAACATTTGTCTTGATAAATGTAGTGGGTGTTTAAGGTTACCTTAAGGCCCTAAAGATCTATAGCTGAATTTTAGATTTGTGGAATTGTTTTCACAAACAATGTAAAACAAAGAATTTAAGAAATCTCAAGTAGAATGTGATAGGAAAGCAAAATATCTATACAATAAAATTATTTGCATATTTTCATTGTAAGTTTGGCAAAGAACAGAAATTAAGATGATGAGGCAAAAAGATCACCAAGAAGTTTAACATTTCAGACCATTAAAAATATAAAGTACATATAAATTTATAAAGTAACAAAGGTAATATTCCTAATGCATGACTTCAATAACTTCTTCAAACATATTTTAGTGGGATAAAAAATATTAAATTTGTATCATAAAAAGAAACAAAGCCAAGTGATTAGTTCCTAAAAAGGTTTTGATGACTTCTGACTCTGTGAATCACTTCAGTTCCTCTCATATTTATTTCTTAGCCAATTTACAAAATCATTTTTATAGACATAGCAAAATGTGAATAAAAGTATGTTTAATATTTGAAAAACATGATATTTTGAAGGAGTACGTAGGTCAGCTTGTTCTTGTTTAGAGGTTTTCAGTGTGAACTGAGTTTCTACTTACAGATCTATGTTTTGAGGCTTTTTAAAAACTAAATTGTGTATTTTTTCAAGGAATTGTGCAAGAAAAATTTGTTAACATGAAAAGTATAGAAACAAGGTCAAGGCAGACATTCACTGGAAAGTAAGTATTCACTAATCTGTAATAAGCACTATTCAGAAATATATTTTAGTACATCAGACAATACTGAAACTATTTTGAAATACAAACCAGTTCTTTCTTCACAGCGAAATGATTACTTTGAAGCCAAATTCTAGAATACCATTTAGTAATGGAAAGAGTTCTGGTAATATCTCAACTGTCTACATGTGCAGTAATAGTCACCTACTATGCTGTGCATGTAATTGCTCTTTCACTGTATGTATTCCCATAAAAACTTTTTGAAAAAGTTAACAAAAAGTTTAACAAAAAGTTTATCCTTCAGTTTAAGTATTTCTGAAGTTTTCTTCATTTTTCCCATGGGGGCAGAGGGCAATTTAAGTTTAATGGGTTGGGTGCTAATCTGGACAGTGGAAAACCACATATATTTACCTTTAATATAAATCAGGAAATAAATAATAATTAAACAAATG
The DNA here is from genome assembly GCF_003259725.1 of Athene cunicularia. NCBI lineage: Eukaryota > Metazoa > Chordata > Aves > Strigiformes > Strigidae > Athene > Athene cunicularia. The sequence continues at coordinate 9,254,994 of NW_020799110.1, read as the reverse complement.
CAAGCATTACATATTATCACTGAAGAATTGTTATTCATAACTGGTAGAATCACTTCCTCTGTACATTACTGAGCTGAAGGGGTGGGCAGAGCAGGATGGAGATTAACAGAAGAGACACACTAAGGGAACTCAATGAAGCGGCCATAGGAGATGAAATACAATGTGTGTATTCATTGAAGCAGCTGAAAAAACGAGCTACAAGGGACGGTATTCAACGAAGCAAGTGCAAGAGATGAGATGCACTAAAGGGACTAGCAAAAGCCCTCAAGTACTTCCTCCAGTAAAACACACAGTCTCCCTCCCTTTTATTGTCTCCCCCCAAACACAGAAACAAAATAAGTGACATCGAATTTCCTACTTGTCACTTTTTTTTTTTTTTTTTCAGATCAGCAGAAAAAACACAAGTTCAAAAGATAATAATAAGTCTTATTCTGAAATACTTAACTGCAATATGCTGGAATGACAACTTGCATGCCACAAGCAATGTTTAGCACATCAGTATCACAGAATTTAGGGAGCACAACCCACAAGTTCAGCTACTTTTTTCCTAGGTGTCGGCACCTCCCCTTATCCTCTCGTCTCTAAACAGACAAAAGACCTGCTATATACACCCCATGTACTCCAGTAATGACAGGATGTTTCAGTTAACCCTTCCCAAGAAAATGGGAAAGAACGACTAGCAGTATTTTGTTCTATGTGATGGTCATGCTGACAAACAAAACTGGTAACTCTTAGAGGCTTGAACCCAAAGGGAATCTGAAAGTACCTAAAGTGGTAATTTTAGTTATTTACTACTTTTTCAATATCCCCATTTATGCATTTTTGCGTGTTCAGAGTCGCTAAAGTAACTTTTAAGATTCTAAATAACTATACAGGCCTTGTGGCACCCAATGGGCATTTGAAACAATTGACATTGTAGAGCTTCTCCCTCAAGTCATCACTACATGCACTTGGATGTTTATTGATACTTGGACCTCTCACCTTCAAACCTGAAATTCTGTCTGCAACCATCATAAAGCTGTATCTTAAGGAAAAAAATCTTACACAGTTTAAAGGAGCGAAAATAGTTTCAAAATGATCAAAAATATTTTCAGAACCTAAAAGAGTAGCCATTTCAAATTTCTAATTTGATCACTACTGGAAAAACCTATGGATGAAACTGTCACAGTCTCAGAATAAACAAATGAGAACAACTCCGTTTTCCAGTATTCAAATCCTATAAAAATTAAAACCTACTGCCTTTGGAAGACTTGCAAAGACAATACAAACCCCAGTGTTAGCTGGTTTTATACTTAAAGTCAGAAGTAGTGTCAGAAGGAATTTTAGAATAAACTGCTAAAATGAATAGTAAAAAGTTTCTAGAACTACACAGTTTACCCAAGAGCTCTAAAGAAACTCAAATATGAAATTGCTGAGTTGTACCCTAGTTTTCAACTCAGAGCTCAACTACCAGTAAAAAGGCAAATAATAGTGGGAATTACTAGCCAATTAGTTCAGAATTATGAAAGAACATCATTATGCTAGCATATAATCTAATACGTACCCACAGCTTGACAACCCTCCTCAGAAGATATTGGTAGAGGCATAGAGAAGACTAATGCAGATGAACAGCGATATAAAGCAGCTTCTGTCTGGAACATCTTGAGATCACCAAGATCGGTACAGTCATGAATCTCAGGGAAGAGAGAACTATTAGTCACTGTTTTTCACAGTGCAAAAGGTGCCTTTAATGAAAATATCAGGCAGCAGCTTTTAAACACACAAAAGGATGTATGTTATCAATCTAACCAATTAAATTATATAACTAATCACCACAAATATGTTCTGATTTTCAAAAGGGAAAAGTGACTCAGTGCATTCATGGAAGAAAGGTCCCTACTATTAAACACAACAGTCGACACAGTGCCTGAGCCCCCTGTCGTTCAACGAATATCATGGAAAGAGTCACATAAGTCTTACCTAGTTCTTATTTTCTTTTCCTATATGCTACCAGGTGCCAACAGGAACACGACACTGGGCTATATGGAGCTTTCGTCTGACCCATCACCTTAATGTGTTCCATGTGTGGTGGGTTACCCTTGGCTGTCTGCCCCCTCTCTCCTCTCTCTCTCAGCTGTTGAGCAGTGGTTGTTATCCCCTCTTAAACGTGTTTTCACAGAGGCCCCACCAGCACCCCTGATGGGCCATGCTTTGACCAGTGTTGGGTCCATTTTGGAGCCGGCTGGAGCTGGTTCTATCCAACAGGGGGGCAGCTTCCAGCCTCTTCTCAAAGGGGCTGCATCCCCCCACCCCAGCCTTGACATGTAAACCCAACACAGTATGTGTCTCCTAACACTACGGAGATGATGAGAGGAGTACTTCTACAGATGCCAGGGGATGACTTACATGCATTAAGCAGAGGGAGGTATTCACAAAGGCCTAATGAGGCTGATCTCCCCACACACGGTCGCTGTGGGAAAAGGCAGAAGATGTGCTCTTCTAGAGATGTCCTGGAGGAGCCTTTCTCCCTTCCCACTGGCAACGCGAGAAGCCAAGGAACATTAGTATCACTAGGGTAAACCTAATCCTTGTGAGTAACCCTGTACTCATGATCCCTTCTCTATAACGCTCAGAATACTTTGAATGAAAAAAGCGTACGAGTGGAAGGTTTTAGGAGACGTGCAAAGTAATGTTCTGTGCCCTTAACACACAGGGCAAAATGCTCTTTTATATATGATGTTAAAACTATTCAGCATATTCTGTGCAAAGCTGTTAACCAGTTCAGTATTTGCTAAAAAATGAGATAATTTTTCCAAAGCCAGCAACTTCTAAACTCAGAGATGCAACAGGGTTACTAAAAGGTCTGTATGTATACTTTAATCACTTTATCACTTTAAAAGAAGTAAAACACAGTGTTCACGATATGTCTGTAGTGAATGATTACTATTTTTAAAAAGTATGTTTGCATGGTAAAGAAAATACTCATAACTAAATGAAGATATCTGAGCCACTGACAGAAAATGGGAAAATTTCTCTGAGTTATTCCTCCATTCCATAATTCTGTTTCTCTAATTTCACACATATTTAGCATCTTGTCTAGGGGGCATTTGTGTATTTGGTGATGAGATGAAGGCAGCCTAATGCAGGCCTGGCAAGAACTCCCTGTCACCAATCCTCCTGAGTCCAGAGATCAGCGTTCTTAAAACACGAGGATTTGATAGAGTAAACGCCATCCCCTCGAGCAGATGGTTTGGAACATTCTGTCAACGCTGCCACCGATTACTGCAAACAGAGTGTGGTTACACTGATAGCCCCTCTGGGACCCCAGCAAAGCACTGCCTAACCTCCTTTCTGAGGTGCAAAACATGCTGAAGCTGGGAGGATGCACTTGCATCGCCAAAACGCAGCCACCAGTATCACCACACTGCAACTCCACAACTGACAGTTGCTCAGAATGGCACTAACAGGTTTTAGTCTGTTATATTTTCTGCTGCCCATTGCGGCCTTGCAAATGGAGACCTTGGAATATCTTGTCCTTTTTAAAGGAGTTTAAGCTGTCACGCCTCAGGCTTGGGCAGTGCTGTCATTCCCTCACGCAGCTTCAGCTATTCTGCCTACCTATTCGGTAGCAAGACACTCTGTACAGTCACAGACTATTTTCAATATATGAAATACGAGCTTATATATTACATATTCATTAGCAACATTTTCTGCACTTCCTGAATAGATATGAGTCAGACTGGAATCACAGTTGATACCATGGCAAAAAGCTTCTATAAACTTGCTCCAGTTTCTTACTGAAGTAATATCTTAATATATTAGCCTTGTATTACTCAAAATATTAACTTATTTAGCTCAACACTGATAAAAAACACTGGGCCTTTATGGATTTACTACTGCAGGTTTTCTTCAGCACTGTAAGTCTGATCTACAGTTTTTAGTCTCTACTTTTCTTCTAGGAGAAGCTTGGACCATCAGTTATCAAGGCTGCTCTTTTGTCCCAAATTTGGTATCTAACACTACAATATATACTGGTAACGTAAAAAAAAAAAAAAGAAAAAAAAAAAAAAAGAGGTCCAATTTATCTTCCCAGCTGGAATTCATTCTGCAAAGCAATTAACTGCTTTAAGAAGGATTAATATGCATTCAGAATTAAGGATGAAGAACTGGACTGAGAAAAACTGAGACAAACTTTTTGTTTTGTCCCTCAGTCAGGGCTTGCACAGAGCAGTCAGGCAAAGCTTATTAAATGAAAAAACAAGAGGTTTCCTCACTGATGCTCTGGCTGAGTTTGTACTGGGGACAGCAGACATAGTGCCATGCATCTGCCAGCACCTCAGCTTCCATCATAGAGATCAAACATCTGCTTTGTCGTCAAGTTACTAGCTTGCTCCATGCAACACTGCCCTGTAAGGCACCTCTTGAATCTTCGTTAATACAAGATCCTTCAGAAACTTCAGTGGCTTCTGAGATCTTTCAGGACCACACCAAGTACCAGACTGAGCCTCAGGAATAAGGAGGACTCAGCCATTAGAGGTGTCATAACAGCCAAGTTCAAGGGAGCCACTCTTAGCCTCCCCAAAGCAAAATGAACAGGAACGAAAAACCCCCATCTCTCCTGAAGAGCAACTCATCCAAAACCCCCACACAGAGGCTGACCCCAACTGCTACACTAAGGAGGAAAAGGTATCTTTTCATCCCTAATGAAATAGATTCTTTTTCCCCGTCTTCCTCCTGCTCTGCACCAACATGAGAGCAAGATATTTTAGTAAGTTAAAACCAACCATCAACAAAGTGGATACTGGCATAAAACCCCTCACTTCGCGTGCAGAGTCACATAAACATCAGTATAGATTTTTTTGTTGTTTGTGGGGTTATTTTTGCACACTTAGAACCAAAACTAATAAGCAAAGAAATTATCATTCTCTGGTGACAGCTGCACAGCTTAACTTGATGCCCTCAGTCTGAGTCAAGTGGACAAATACCCACCAAAGAGGACACACGAATGTAAGTGAATTCCTTTTTGGCAATGCGGGCAGAGACCAACGGCAGGAAGGCGGAACAAGCTGTGCTGTTAGGACAGATGGTCCCACTCACACAAAGCTAAGGTATATCTGACAGGTTACATGGCTGTTTGCGTAGGGATAGTGTAATTCAAGATCTTTTCATAAAGAATTTTTTTTTTATACCAGTAAGTTTTACTGCTTCTAAGAAAAAGCATGTTCATCACCAAAAACACATTCAACTTTTAGCCTGAATAAAAATGTTGCAGTTTTGTGGATAAAGATACATTTCAAAATTCAAACTTTTTTTTTTTTTTTTTCAGGCATTTGCTGCATCTGCAGTTTATATTTGAGGCATTTTATTGGAGGACCATTCCAGGAGGTTACAGGACAGTTGGTGTCATTAGCTTGGGAGAATGAGCTTTCACCATCTGAGCAGGGTGGGTGACAAGTTACACAGCAACACCTGCTGGCAAATCCACAAAGGAGAACATGTCAGTGTTCCTTGCAGAAGCTACACTTTGCTGGAGAAGTGATAGTATCAAAATCCTGGGGCCCTATCCCGCAGAGCCTCACCCTAGTGCCTGCCTCCTCCCTGTGCAATCCCAATAATGTGCTTGGATTGTGTAAAAAGATTAAAACGAGAAATAGAAACAGAGAGAAGACAGGGCTTAAAAAAGGAAAGACATAAAGAAGGAGATAGGAATATAGGCAGGGCCACAGTGGCAACACTCCTGACAAATTTATTAGTAAATGTTTGTAGGGTTGGACCTTGTGATTCTAATTTGTAATAACAGACAAGGTTTTTCAGTCGTATTAGCGTAGACAATGGCTTTCATTAGAAAGGGTTACTGCCTCTTCCCTATTACATCCTCTTTATATGATGCTCAGAACACCTGTGCTATTAATTTTTTTCTTGGATTTTTTTTGAAAATAAGGAAAAAATTAACAAAGTAAAATTTGTTGATAATCTCCCCAGCCAGCGCATTGGGTGTTCAACCTATGGGCTGTCACATTTTCCATGTTCATTTCTGCAGGTGCTAAATACATGCTGACAACAACACATGTTACCAATCTTAAATGTGTGGGTTTGGTTTTTTTTTTAACCTTGTAATTAAAGAGTGCTCACCACCTGAAAAAAAAAAAAAAAACAGGTGAAAGCTGATTCTGCCCAGTGTGTTTAACATTCACTTACATTCTCATTCTGTCTCATGATTTGGATATTTCCCTAATAGAAAGAAAAGGCAGGGAGGTGGGAAGGGGGGGGAAAAAAAGGATGCTATCTTCCAAATAGTAGTTATTTAAAAATATTAATATCAAACAAATTTGGAAAATACCATCATGCAGAATAAGCACTGGTTCTTTCTGGAATCACCCTTTTCCCAGTGTGTGTCCTCACTTGTATTTCTGAGCTTTTTGTTTATTTTCATCTCTTATTTTAATCTCCTTAGTCCTGCCAAGCGTGTTATATTTGGTCTCCAAAGGAGTGTGTCCTATACATATTGTTATACAGTAAGACTCACCTATTCATCTGTATAAAAGTTGGACCTACCCTATTAATTATAGTATTATTATTTTTGCCTGTTTAATGTATCACGCTTATTCACAGAAAGCTATACACTGCTCTTCAGGGCAGCACAATATCAACAATCTACATATATACACTAGTCGGGGAAAATGGTATACTTCAGCACAATTTATCAAGTTATTTTTTTATATAACTGTTCTGGACAATATACCAGAATACCTTTGGTCAGGTGAAATAAAGTTACATCATAAAATCAATTAGAAATCTTTCTAGAAAATAAATCTGATTACCCGCATATCAAAAAAGATGTGATAAAGAATATAAAAAACAAGTAATACTATTTCACGTATGATAAAAGTACTATATACTAAAATAGTATATTAAAAAAAAATCAAAGCTACAAACCCCTATATTTTCTCAGCCTCTTCTACAAATGATGCAGTAGGTTTTAGCTACACTATTTTAGTTCTAAGCAAGTTTGAAACGTTGAGATGAAAAAAGTATTTCCTTGCTTTCTTTGCAAAATTCCAACCTTATGATAAGATTAGCCTGCCTTACTTGAGGATAAAAAAAAAAAAAATAATCCGAACAAAAATGAGTTTACAGCATTTAAGACAAATTGAACCACTGTTACCTTCCCTCCTCATGGATCTGCTGGACTTTGTAACAGCACAGACGGGCATTTGCATGCTCCAGGAAGGGAAGTCATATATACCCCCAACCCTGATAAAGAGGTGAAGATGTGGCAGGATTCATTTTGGCACAGTGCTCCTGCAACATGCTGCAATTGATCTTGGGCTTCAGAGGTGGTGGGAAAATATTGTGCTGCTCAGTTCGAGGCATTTATATTTTAGCCAGTTAAAAAACAAACTTGAGCAAATATGCCAAATATTTGCCTTCATTAAGCACTAAGCCAAAGAAAACTGACATGATGAACCAGCCCATCTGTGAATTGGCTCTGCAACTCAGAGCAACAATTTTGGGATGGCTTCATCAGTGTTCTTCCTCAGATTCAGAATGGCAAAAACTTAGTTTCTGAACCCAAACTTTTATCTGTAACACAAGTCGATTCTGGAATACAATTTTAACAAATTTTATTAAAAAATGCCTGTGCCCTTCCCCCCCTCCAATTAAAAAAAAAAAAAAAATTTAAAAATCAGGCTTTTCAACAGTTAGCTTCAGATAACAGAAATGTCTCCTCAGTCACAAAATACACCTACCATAGCAATGTAATTTTGGAAAATTTCACTTGGTTTCCTTTTATACCAGTACTGTGTTCCTACAGCTTAAAATGATCCAAAACTACATCTCACATATACGAAGTCAGACATTTTACTAGGTAAAATGATATCTGCTTTTAAAAAACCACATGCTTAAAGAAACAGTGTGTGTCAGTCCCCAAACGCACAGACTCCCCCCATTAAACTCTATGGAGAGTTTTCTTAAGGGTTAGATTCTACTCTGGCTCTTATAAAGGGTTAAAATACAGATGCTGTGAATGGAATGTATAATCCTTAAGGCCCTGGAGCATTAAGACATATCTGCTCCTTAGGGTCCATCTCTGTCCATAATCAATTTCTTCCCTTGGAGAACATTAATTGTCTCTAATGATAGCTTTCCATCAATACATCCTTGATCTTAAAAGGCCTGTACAGCTTTTTCCTTTATTCAATCAAATCATCTCTACAATTGCCCTCCTTTAGTAAGATAATACCTTTTAAGCCTTGTATTTTAATATAAAAAAATAAGAGGTAGCAGCAAATTCTAATGGAAGTGCTAACATTTGAGAACCAGGATGATGGCTTCCATTATCCTAAATAATGTTTGAAGATTACGGAAAGCACTGTGTTTCAAAAGGTGGAAACTAATCCCCCACTTTCAAATTATTCCTTGTACAAAAATCTGTTCTGACATTAGGAATTTTTGTGCCCCAACTACAGCACTGTATATTTAAATATTTGAATATGAAAGATAATTTTCAGCTCTGGAGGGGAAAAAGCAAATAATTACTATTTATAAGCTGTAAATGCTGAATAATTTGAGAAATTGACAACCTTAAACATAGAAGTCCTTTATTTTTTCATTCTCCAGTACAGGGGTGTCTTAACTGTTCACTCAAACCACTATAAATAATTTTAGGAACTTCTGATTGGAGTTAATTTCATGATGGCTCAAAAACTCAATCTCGTAGTGACCCACTAATGTGTCTTGCGTTCCCCACCCCCATTCTTCCTTGTACGTGCTTTTCAAAAGGCGTGGAAATTCCATTTTTTGCCATTCAACTGATTTGTTTCCATTCAAATAGAGGATTTTTCTGGCACTTTTTTATCTAGATTGCCCAGCACCAATCTATGTTTCTACCCATATTCTAACGTGCTTCTGTGCAAAATAGAACTATTGTTTATAATGGCTTCAGGATCTCAAAATGAAACACTGATGGTACAAAAGACCTCAAACCTGTCGAATTCTTTACTTGTGGTTTTTGTTGGTTTTTTTTTTTTTATATATATCCAGCATGAGCGTGACATTTTTGGTGGTGTCTATTTAGTATCATTTTTGTCTAAGAAGGGCCATGGAGAAACTTCTCTCCAATTGGCTATCATCTGCCACTGACTAATTTTAGAGGCTTCCTCTTACTCAAAAATCATTACACACACACAAATAAATAAATAAAAGCAGGAGATTTACAATCAGGAAACTCATGGGAAAAAAAAATCTAACAAACATGAACTGTGTGGATTTTCTTTTCATTCTCACACAGGCACATATATTACCCTGCCTGATGTTCGCTTTATTATTTGGTATTTTGCAAACTATTGATGCCAAAAGCAGTAGGAGAAAAAATAATGCTAGGAATATGAAAAAATAAGAAATATAGGCAGGTAGATACAATCAATCCAACAGCTATCAAACCTAAACAAAACAAAACAGGAAAAAAAAAAAAAGGAGACCAGTTAACAACCTAGATAAGAGATGAAAATTGCCAGTGAGGCAGATCAAGTTTATTCAATGCCCTGATAAGCACCTATTTGCTCTTCCCCATAATGCTCTCTCAGTATTTATAAATTATCATTTAATTATGCTGGCAAGTGGTAATTGTCAAATAAAGCTCAGATAGGCATAAGCCCTCAGGCTGCACATGACAGAAAAATATCTGTTAAAGCTGGGCTGATTCACACGCTTAGGAAATCATTTCCTTTCTTCTTTTTATCCTTGCCAACAAATTATATGAACTGGCACTTTGTGCTTTGTAGGCATTTTGAAGTCTATGCAGATTACAGGAAAGAAAAATTAGTTGTTTCAGTATCTACCATTCCTAAATTATTCTGCTGATTTAAGACACCATGTTCTGTTTCAACAAAAGAGTGCCAAAGATCAAGGAATCAGAGCCTTCCTCTGCTTAGAATTTATGCCCAGGGTCACTTTCAATTGGGTAAATCAAGATCTGGGGAATTATTGAATACTGTGTATAATAGATTTGATACAGAGCAATAGTTAAAATGTGACGCTTATCCCATTAGGATAGAAACACTAAGCAATATCTTTTTTTTAAAGTCTCTTACTCCTTAGATTCAATTATAAACCCGTTAAACATTCTCCGATATACACACACTCTGATACAGACATCGGCACCCACACATTTGAAGGAGTTCCTAGTTTACAGCATATGTATCCAACTATTGAAGTATATACAAAAAATAGATTGAAAAGAAGTTTACTGCTGAATAAATAAAATCTGTCTCTCTTGAGAATTTTAACCTGGATCGTGAGTCTGAACAACAGAAACATCAGATTTATAGCACGTTGCTATCAATGCCATTGCTAGATCATTACTGCCAAAAAAAAAAAAAAAAGCACAAACATTCTGGTTTTTCTCTGTACAGTTATTGTAAGACAGGAACTTGGAGTGATAGACAACTAGGCATTAGCATATTCAGTCTCTTCCCCTGCAAATGCAGCACTGGATGCTACTCTACATGTGTACTTTTGTGCATGATAGGTCCCTTCACTGTTTAAATATTTCTGAGGTACTTCGGCTTACTGGAAGGAGCCCAGAAAAAGTCTCAGTCCCCCCCTTTCTTTGAACTTAAGCATATGTGGGTTTTTTCCCTCTCCTTCACCAGCAGAGTTCAATAGAATTTCTCTTGTGTTTTTACACATATTCCAGACACAATTAACTTATATTCAAATCTGAGCTGTATTAGTTAGTTGATGTCATATATGAGGCTTCTACTGATGATATTGGTCTATCCTGCATTATCTCCAACCAGTCTGAAGAAGTCACTGAGCCTTCCGAACCTTTCATGAGCAGCTTGCTGATAAAGGAGTTCAGAATTTTTCAGCAAAATCTGCTTTTCTTTCAGGCTATCAGTAACCCCCAACTATTACCCACAGACAGTATACAGTTAGCAAGAGCAGTAACACTGGGAGAAAGTCGGGGCTATTCTAATTTCAGTGGAATAACTACAATTTTTTTTTTTCTTCCAATTTACAGGTTTCAAGGCTCCAGTCAATGAGCAACGCTGGGTAGGAGCTGCTTCGCACAGCCGCTTCCCGTTGCTGCAGAGCAGCTGTAAAAGCATTGCTCAACAACAAGCCTTTTCTCATTACTGGAATGATCTCCTGCCACTTCCCCATGTCTCATGAAACACACATCATCTTCCTCAGGAGACTCACATGGAGAAGTAGTGCCCCAGGGGTTAGAAAACACAGAGGTTGGCCAAGCAGTGTAATTCACAGGTTATACCAGATGGTCAAGTAGCAGATAGCCAGAAAGTATTTACTGGTGCTGTTGAAGTCAGAACAAGCTAGTGTCTTATGTTCAGCATAAGCAGCAAAGTAGATAATGATTCTCACAGGAATAGCTTTTAGCCACACTGATCTGCCATAAAAGCTACCACACAAGTTTGTAGTCTTAAATACATACACTGTAGTTGTGAAGCTCCCTACCAATTCCCAGAAATAGATGCAGGAAGCACTAGTCATTCTGTAAGACAGCACGCTTCACACATTGCAGAAGACATGGGAAAAACTCCAATAGGAACACTTCTTCCTATATAGATGCTGCATTTCAAAATTCCAGAAATTCCTGCAGGGTGGCATTGTAACCTAGTACCTGGCCTATAGGCACAGTGAATCAATGACAACACTGAAATGTAGGCTCCAGAAGATTGCTGTAGGACAAGCTGGAGAACTTTTGCCTTGGTAGCTTTGCTCCTGATCTGCAGGCTACAAATAGTACGTTGACTACAAAGTCATCAGAAGACAGACCACCACTAAAATTTATCAGTACAAAGGCGTTAGGATCTTGGATATGAGCATGATTCTATTTTTTTCCCCCCCCACAAGGCTATAAAACATATAAATTAATCTCTTTAGCAGTGTTTACTTCAAGCTGTATTTTAGCAAGAGACATGCTATTTTCACTAAGTAATGAACTGAATTTTGTATCAATTAAAGAGAAGAGAATGCAGCTGCTTTTGTTAAACCAGAGTACTCGGCTATCTCCAAGGAACTATTACACAGTTGACAGAGAAAGATAACACAGAAAATCTTGGTGAGCTCTAATACTTATTCTGAAGAAGAGTTTGTGCTAACAACTGGTCAAAAAGTTTTCCCTCTAAATGACTTTTTTTTTTTTTTCCTGGAAATCATCTCCTACTAAGACTAATCTCCATGGAAGTGTTATTATACCAAGTGTCTTCTCCAACCTAAATGAGTCTATGATTCTAAGACTACAGAACTATACTGGGCTTGGAGGTAAAGAGGATCTTCTCCACATATCAGCAACATTTCTATTCTCCTTTCACTAGTTTGAGTTTTGCAGGTCTTTCCAGATACTTTTTAAAATTAGTAGACATTCCATAAACAGGAAAGTAGGAAACAATTCGCCTTCCAGAAATATTCGGCTTATCTACACATACTATTTAATCACAAAGTTGACTGCGGAAAATGCATCACATTGCCAATCATAAATAGCAACACGGGGAACTTGTCTTCTGCTCCAGGTGAAGTCTGCAAACCCACAATATTTTCTATTAGCAAAGAGTGTAATGCTGTTGCTGGCAAAATTCTTATGCTTATGAGCCTTTGCTTGTACAATAATATTTTGTTGCATTTGCACAGCATGTAACGTTACTACTGAAACTCTAGAGGATGACAGCGTGAGGAACAGAGTCCTTTACTACGTAAATTACTACTGATACTGTTCAAACACATGAATTGGTATTACAGCAGACTTCCAACCCGGAGCAAAAAATACCTGACAGCACAATTCTACTGGGCTAATCTAGTTTCCACTGAAACCATCTTTTCTATGGTCACAGATAATATTGTACCTACAGTTGCTGGGAGTCTTCTCTTCTGAAGTCCTCATAGTTAAGAATGAGAAAATGATGCATGGCTTCATAAAATATAATTTGATATTTAAATCTGTATGGACTATTGGAAAGAGTCTGCTGCTGCTTTTCCTCATCTTGCACAACAAACCTCTCGCTATATTACGGCAATAGTGACTTTCTATATTGAAATTTGAAAAGAACAGGTCGGAAAAATCTTGCCACAACTATGAGTTGACTTAAAATGGTCCCACATCTATAAAGCAGGATGAGCCCTCAGCATTTTTCCATCATCTGAATTGATAATTACACCCTTGCCACAGAATTCCAAGAACAGTTAAACACAAAAGCTGTAATTCCACTACCTTTTTTTTTTTTTTTTTTTTTTTTTTTTAAGACTAAATTCTAGATACTTCCTAACTTTTCTATGAAGTTCAGGAGGACTTTTCCATAAGTGATACCACCATAAGGACCAGAATTCAAACTGCTTTGTTTTACAGACTCTAGATGTAAAATCAAGCAGTTTGCACTTAATGCCTTTGCACTTAATGTGATAGTTCTTTAATTTTTAGTTTAAAAACGTTTTTTCAATATATTAGTTCTGTTTTCATTTAAATTGACCAGAGAAATTAAGAATATTAAGGTTATTCTAAACATAGCTTAACACATCCCAGAAATTTATTTATAAAACTCATGGAAAGATAATGAAAGGGCTTCCTGAAAAATCATGGTGGATTGGGAAACGAAGATTGACCTTTTATAAAAGTAATTTCTCAGTAACAGCACACTCTCCTTTCAAGGACTTTTCTTTATGAAAATATTGCATCACTTATATAAACAGCGATTTTTAGTTTAATTCTGCTCTCAAACCACTTTCAAATCACAAATACACATACCATGAGAACACATAAACTGTATCCAATTTAAAATTAATTCAGACCTCGGATCTGAAAACAAGGGATTCTGTGAAAATCCAGATGTAAACTTTATAACTCAAGCCCATCTCGTTACTGCCAACAGCATTAACAAGATACTTTGCTTTATCTTCAATATGTTTCCTGCTGATTTCCTTGGTCACCCTAATAGAATCTTCACAGTCTATATGATGACAGCAAGAGCAGGAATATGTTTGTCTTTCTCCAGTAACTTTCTGGAATGACTGGTTCGAAAACATGAAGCAACATGCTGACATAGCATGAAACTGCAGAAATGAAAATATGACTTTTCCTTGAAATTGTTTATCTGAAAACATACAGGAGAAAACTCTGTCTCTCCTATTCACAGGGTTGTATCTTGCTCTTCAGGGCCACTTTAGGGAGAAAGATCTTACTACAAAAATGAGTCTCTCCAGTTTTAATCCCTATTTAAAATTAGGTTATTAAAAGCTGCGGTTTAACTAGCTTATGATACAATTAAAATTACATATGTGGAAAAGTGGTGCTATCAATTAAACTGGAATATCAGGTTTCCTAGAAATAGTGGATATTTTGATACACATTATATTCAGCATCATGTCAGCATGTATACGGTAATTTAATTAGTTTCCTTGCTCATGGAGCAATTTACTTTTTTCTTGAGAACTCATTTTTTATTTTGCTTAATGACAAAAACCAGCATGTGCCATGACTACTAGAAAACAGAGCATGCCCACCAGCTGGCTACTTGCTGCCACAAAGGCTTTACAAGGTTGCAATCTGCCCAACTTTGCCCAAGTATGGAAATGAGTTTGCCCCTATTTATCTTACCAACAGACTTCACAAAACTTTGAGGAACACGTCTTTGATACTGGTACATTTCCTTCCAATCCAAGTGTCAAAGGTGCTGGGCAGAAATATGGACAGACACAGGGAAAGGCAGCATCACTGCACAGTAAACCAAGCTACAACTTCCTAAGAGGTTCACATAAAGAGATCTGGAATCAGCTTTTGCTTTGTTATTTATACTGAGATTACTCATCTGAATTGTTGAGTGTTGAGAGACTGTGAGAAAGAAGATGCTGTGAAAGTAGTAAGCATGTTTATCAGTCTGTTCTTGTTCAAAATAGAGTGTACATAAAGTGGTCAGACAGCAAAAGCATCCTTTATGAGCACGAAGCTGGGATTCCCAGCATCCTGTGCAGAATTACATCCTACGGTTACGACCACAGGGACGTGATCTGGACAATCATGACCTTTTCCTCTCACAAGCACAGGCACCATTCAGGCCAGGATGCAGGCTGGGGTTAAGGACGTTCAGGATCTTCATGGCATGCGTTGCGTGTTTCTTACTGTTTCAAGAGATCTAAAACCCACTAACAGATTTCTCCTTTTAAAAAGCAGTTGTGTCTAGTTATACTTTCTCTGAGGGGTGTTAACCTGATATGTGTTGACAAGGATAAGATTTGCTTTAATTTTATCTTAGAAATTCTCATTGGTTTGCGTAGGGTGTGGTCAAGAAGAATTTAGTGTCTTCAGGTGTTGCTGGCATAGCTCGGCACAGCCAGCCAAGCAGGACTAAACCATGATGGAAAAGGATCACAGGCAAAGGTGCAAGACAGCCTTAGAGAAAGGTCCAGTCATCCCAAGAGAAAATTCCAGATGATGTGTATGCGTGAAGTGAGGCTGTCCGGGACCGGAACTCCCTTGTCAGGTTAAAGGATGCTGTTACTTTGCAACTTCACAAAGAAGTTACACACTGTGTCCTTTGAGCTACTATCTCCTCTTGGTGATCTTTGTAGCTTCATGAACCACAGGAAAAAACAGATTTCTGATTTTTGTTACGTGAAAGTATTTAAAAATTAAAGAATATTGTTTGGACTTGATGAAACCTCCCCCCCCCCCCATTTATTTTTCACATAATCTAATCCTTTCTCCATTCTTTAGAATTTAGGTATTAATGAGTATCCTGTAATAAGCTAAATTATGAAAATACATAAAATATATTTAGTTAGGAAATTGTTGCAATTTGTTAGGATTCCTTAGGGAAGAATTACTACAAATTGGAAAGTACTTGAAGGATAATACAAAATGACTTCACAATTAAAACAAAATCTAATAGCTTCTTCAGGTATTCTCTAGCATATGTCTGATTTTTTTCATGTTATAAGTGAAAAAGATTTCCCCCCCTATGATTATATATTAGCAGCTACATGGAAAACAAAATATTAAGAGGTATAATTGATTTTGCAACTATCGGTCTTATACAATTTTTTGTATCCAATTTAGCATGCTAGAAAAATTATAGCTCTCATTCTGTGTATGTTGCTTTTAACATTTCTTTAGGAAACTCTACCTTGCTGCCAACAGAGTAGCACTGAAGCTGTCAAATTTCTAATGCAGCTTTTCCATTTTAAGAAATACAAAACTATCATATTTTCTCTAATTCCTACATTATTATATAACAGGATGTTTATTAGTGTTCTTCAAATGCATTCTGCGCTGAACTCTGTCTTCAATTAAATATTTAAAGAAACTATTAAGATCATCCAGTCAGATCTCTCCTATAGTCTGGGCCATATAATTTCAGTTATTCCTGTACTGAGCCAAATAATGGTGTTTGTGACTGCCTCATCTCTTCTCTCTGGAGAGTGTATTTTCTTCCTTTTCCATTAATATCCTGATTAATATATCTTTTCTTCACTCAAGTTTGGTTTTCATTGTGACATATCATTTTGCTTCACTAAGTAAATATATAAAACGTATATCCAAAGTCAGGTTTGAAAGCCATGTAACAACTGACCTATTACAAACAATGGGACTTCTATACTGGATAGCTTTGCCAGGATTAGTGTGTTTCGATGAGATAATCAACTATGCATTTTGTGACCAGCTCACTCACATCCTGGCAAAATGATCTTGCTGGGAGGCAGACTGCATGCTTCACTACCAGGAAATGGACAATGACAGATAGTCTGCATTTCCATTTACACGTATCCTTAATTGTTGTCACTGAAAAAGACGTGCCAGATACTGACACAACAGATCATTCAAAATAAGTTATGTATTCATGTTAAGCGTTATTTATCTAGACTGCAAAGGAAAACAAATATTGCTCTTTCTCCCCCTCTTCCTAATTAGCCAATTGTTTCAAATGCTTTTTGTTAGGGATTCAGCAATTTATGTTCTTTAAGCTTGTCATAAAGATAACGCTTATTATGAACTATGCTAAGAATACAGTCCTAATTCAGACTCCTTTCTTTTCTGGCTACACCATAATGAAGATGTGTGCAGGGTTCATTTATTTGATTCTGTCCAGGGAACCTCATGAAATGTATTTTAAAATAAACACAATAAAACACCCATGCTCAAAACATCACTGGCATTTTTTTTGTGTGTGACATTCTAATAAGAGTGGTACAGAGTCCTGTTAAAATTTGGTAAAAGAAAAAAAAAAGCTGCAGTAGCAGATAGGAAATTGGAAAAGAATAGTCTAGCTAAAGCTATTTAGGAAGAGCTGAAAATTCTGCTATAAAACCACCTCATTAAGACAGCTTTTAAACAAAAGTAGCCCCCAAATCCTGGAAGATTAGAGATAATAAAAGTAACTTCTTAAAAACAATTGCATAATGAAAGATAGCAATGTCTAACACTGGAGGCCCACTGAATAAAATTTAATTCTTTTATAGTGATTATTATTTTTAATAAAAAGGAAATGAAAGAGCAGAATCCTAAACCAGGACCACTCATCTTGACCACATCAAGTGAGCAAGGACTTCCTCAACAAGGGAGAAGAGTTGTTCTGGATGCCCACATACCAACACTCCCATCCTCCATTCTGCTCCCCTCAAATTTCCCAATGACCACTGTTTTATCAAAACCAGGAATTAACAGATTTACTGAATGATAAATTAGAAAAGTCTCACCAGCCTGAGACAGATCTAAACTGGTTGCATATATGCATAGAACATAACATGGAAACATGATGTACAGAAAGGACCCGCTCAAACTAATCAAAATCAGTTAAAAAAACCACCCTCACCGCTCTTAAAAATATAGTCTAGTTTCAATACATACTTGCCACAAATCTGATTTTATACTGTATTTCTTGGGTAAAATATCTTCATGACAATCAGTGAAACAGCCTATTGCCACAATTTCTTACAGCCCAGCAGGCAGGCCTACCCATACAGCCTTGTTAATTGTGAATCCTTTCTGTGATGCTAACAGATGATTCCACTTTGAATGAGCATCCAAATTATTTAGTAACACCTTGCTTAATATGACAGTTCCATGATTTTACATAGGAAATAATTAATTTGCTTAAAAATGTGTAAACAATAAAAGAGTTTTCACTTAGCTCTTCTACCAGCATAAGCAACACTGTGGGCAAGTCATTAATTTCTTTAATTAATGGGTTTTGAGTTTTGGTGGTGGGTTTTGGGTTTGGGGTGTTGGGTTGGTTTTTTTTTTTTGACCAGTCAACATCAGCTAAACTGTATCTCCACCAGATCAGTACACACAGGTACTATGGATGTGACAACAGATGGCAATACAAATGAATTTTGCATATATGCAACGTAAGCATATAGTCTGTCAGTCTGTAGCAGGTTCCATGCCTGAACAAGTAAATTGGTTTTAATCTTTAGAAAGTGAAAACAGAATGCAACTTAATTTGAATTTGTTTTTATTCCCACCATGCTTTTAGTTTGACTGTAAAATCCTTACACTTTCACCACAGTAAATGGTCTGACTTCAGAAGAGCTAAGTAGCTACTCATTCTTCAGCCTTTCAAAACCCAGATTTCTTCAAAAGGATTCAGACTTCCAAGTTCAGACATGTACATTCTTGTTAATGCATCAGACAACTCCAAAACCACCAGCTTCCTTAATGGACCATTACAATGACTAATCCAGTTTCTGTTTTATTGTCACGAAGCTGATTGTGGCCTATTCCAAATTACCTGAAAACAGATAACCCCACTTTGTAAGCATTTGTGCTGCATTACATGGCAGAACAAAAGGTTTGTAACTGTGAAGTTCTTAGAGAAATGAATAATATAATAGCATTAATATCCAAGTACAAGGCTCATATTAGACTGCTGTATTCTTATAGTCGTATAGACACATTTTGCTCTCCTGTCACTTATCAATCCCATTTGAATGAAAGATGTGGGAATTAAACCCTCTTGAAAAGCAAGCCATTAACCCTTGCCTCAGTTTACCCAGTTGTAGTGTCTTACAGTAAAACATAGATGTAGTTCACAAGAGTGCATTTAATAATTCAATTTCTTTTTTTATTGATGTCTTCTAGTGTTATGGAAAAAGCTTTTGCAGAGTACTCAAATGTACTCTGAGAGAAGATAAAGGACTTCCTAAATTGGTCTAGACAAACTTATTGCTTCCAGCGTACTGAACCTTTTCAAGTGGCTTCAAATTCCTGTGCCATTTCAGGAGTAACCTAGGGAAGGAACGATGAGTGGATCGAACCATATCCCTGGCACACCTATGTCGCTCAACACTCGATACTCGATGGTCCCTAGACTGTTCAAATTAAGTATCTTTAGACTGCTAAGCGTAGGCCAATTAATTTTTACTCATTAATGCAACTAGATAGTTCTCAATGTCACAAACACTGCCAAACAAGTTAATGATACTAAAACTCCATGGGAATTGCCTGTTACCCATTTACTGGTCTGCATAAAGACTATTAGGACATACTATCACAGAACGGAGGTCAATGGACAGACTTGCATTTATCCAACTTTGTAGATCCACTGGGCCACAAATTTGCACAGTTGTCTGTGTGTAGATGAGGACAGTCCTTTTCACTATGTCTGGCTTCCACTACACCCAAAGCAGAAACATAAACCAGCAGCACTTTGACATCAGAGTGCTCCTTTCTAGCACAATCCCTCTTGATTCACTGAAGTGAACCAGATTGCAGAACACAATTGTGACACGTCCCTTTTTGTAGCAGGTTGCCACAAAGGCCAATTAATGGCACATTATTGCAGGCCCAATATTCCATTTAGCTGACAGCTGCATACTGATTATGATATAGTTATGATATTAATATAATTACACAGTCTATAAATAATAGGGATTTTAGAACATATAACAACGTAATATTGCAACAAAAGACAGTCTGGAGTAGAAGTCCTGAAAGTATGCACAGCTATTTCTTAATTTATTTTCATAGCCTGATTTTCTCACCGTTCTGTCTACCTCCATTATGTTGAGGTAAAAGGCATCACTCACCCAGACAAGGTCACAAGAGTCCTTTATGAGCAAACAGTGCACCACAACCTGAACCACAACTGGCAAACCGGATGCGATCCTCCATTGGAACCAGACAACTCTCCGTCGGTTTAAGAGCAGAAAGCACCAGAAAGGTGCAAGCCTCCGGACTCCTCAAACACGAGCATGCTATCTCTGCAACACACTCGAGCTGACTACATTAGAAACAAGAGAACAACTCCACGAAACAAACTCTCATGCAATTCCCCACATCACTACTGATGGACTAACTAAGCCATCTATAAGAATTTCCCCATTCGTTTAGCTTTGCGTAGAATATCCAGCCCTTACAGTGCAAGAACAATACAAATGGATAATCAGGGGTATTGATTTCAGAACGATTAATGGATATTGTACAGTATCTTTTTGCACTCTGCTTTCCTTCCACAGCCAAGGCTTCCACTAACGTCATGGGGAGTTTCTTGAGTGAAGAATGCTGGACTAGGTAATTGTTTTTGCACTTAAGGGCATCTTTCTCTATTTGTTTTCTGCATAATAAAAGCTCATACTCGTACAGTAGTTTAGCGTTTCTGAATAAACAGAAATCGTGATTCATAATTCTCTATCTTCTTGCCCTCATTTCTTTTAAAAAAAAAAAAATTGAGTCACTGTTGTTTAATCCGATAATTATGCAAACACTAAATCTTACACTGGAGGAGAAAATGTTAACACATACTGAAAAACCAAAATGCGTAGAACTATAATCTGTATGATAAAATGCATTACTCTGTTTAAAAGGATTGTTTTACAGAAGCAATTAACAATCAGCAATCATATAGTTCAGACCGGTGTTTTGATGCCATCTGTTGGAGTAAGTCTTCACATTCCCTAGAATGAAGCTATAATTTTCCGTTTATGATTTCATTAGATGCATAGAGTATAACAGCTACAAAAAGAAAGAGGATTTCACCAAACACTTTCATTTTAGAAAAAGCTGCTCTAAACAGTTCCTATTGACACAAATCTTTTCCTAAGAGGACAGAAAGTTAGTACATTTGCAGTCATTCCCAGAACTTGGTAATTCGTTCTAGTGTTTAAAGAAATGTTTCAGGAGCTTTATTTCCTATTAGGAAATTTATGAAAAATTTATTTTATAAACATGACATATTTCATTTCACTGGGAAACTAGTAGAAAGTACTCAGAAAAAAAGGTGATTTTTTTTCTCCTATCTAAAAACTGTAGTGATGGTTTTCCGATGGAATGGGGTGTGTTATGTTATGTGTCTCACAAAAAATACACTTTCCCATTTTATTAATTCATTAAATACTTGATTAAATCTTTGGGGGATATTTAATACACTAGGGGGAGCTAGATCCCTACATTGTACACAACCAATTAGCTGAAAAAGTTTAACCCTCTAAAAAGATATTTTAAAAATAGTCTTAAACATCTCTAGCTGATAAACACATATTTCTGTATGACAGCATTGAAACTGAAGTCTCACAATACTAGGGAATATTAAACAAAAATAAAAGCCACAAAATTAAATTGCTCTTATTCTTTATTATTATTATTATTACAGAGACTGAAAAAATAAACCTAAAATAATTCTAATTTTTCTCCTAGTACACATCATTCAGATTCACCTCTATAATACTGGTGACTATATTATCAGTTCAACGATAGCGTAAGCAATGCTGCTACACTAAACACTTTGCTATTACCTTTTCCTTTTGCATCACTATTCAGCAATTGCACAGAATGTTTGGCTAAGAGTATAAGGAATAAATTATGATTTTACATATCACGTGCCTGCAAGTTTTAGTCTTCTAAAATGCACTGATTTGTAAACTTTTAATTTTAAAAGATTCTAATCAGTTTATGGTGGTAGGAAATTCTCTTTCTTAAAAAGAAAAAAGCCTTTCGATCTGGTATATCATTATTTTAATTGCCGATTCCTTTCGAGTATTATGGTGAAAATTGCCCACTCAGCTGCAGCTTTCAAAATCAAGAACAGGCTAGTACACATGGCCGTAAAATTTTGCCCAACTGTACAATCTTCAAAAAAAACCCAACAGCCCCAACCACTCCAGTTCCACAGATGCCAACAGGATTCCTAGAATGAAGCAAAGCTACTTATGAAGGGTTAAAGGACCCAAATGGTGGGTACCAGACACCGAATTTCAGATGCTGAAAAAGAGTGGGTACAGTAGTCTCATACTACG
>NW_020799110.1:9169985-9232717 GCF_003259725.1 Athene cunicularia | reverse complement strand
CCTTTTTTTTTTTTTTTTAGGCCCCCCCGCCCTGCCCCGGAGAAGAGCTTCCCTGTACATCATGTCATTAGTATTTCCAGCTAAAACTCCAGTTGAAAATCCTAGACATTGCTTTTAGTGTCATTACTTGAAGATGCTAGAGGGAAAAGGGAAAGTGTGAAAAGGCCAGGGACTGAGGTCCATTCAGTCTGGTCTGGCGTGGTCATCACAGGACTACAATGGCAGAAACATTAGAGGAAGGAGGAGTAAAGTGGTTGTGCAGCAGATACTACCTCCTGATTAGAAGCAGTGCTTTACCAGGTTGTTTTCTTTATAAACTAAGATTCAATTCCTACATGAAAAATAACATATATCTCAAGCTGTGACCCTTAAAATCTAATGAAAAGTAGATTTGATCTAATTGGTGTGGTCCAGAAACGAATCTGACATGAGAAAGAGAGAGATGCTGGGAATATTCACAAAGGAATACAGCATATACACAAAAGAACACAATCAATACAAATCAATGCCTATGAGAGAAGGAATCTGTGGAACTCTTCAGAACAGAGTTTCCCTAGAAAATATTTCTCCATGGCTCCCATAGCGCGTTATGCTGACAGTTGCAGAAACCGTTGCATTAGAAAGTACTTTGAATCCTTTTGAAAAATACAGTAACGCTACTATCAGTACTTTTGTCAAATTGCAAATCCCCTATAGGCATATCCACCAAATGGCACGTATGCGTTTTACAGACTCATCGCTGTCCTCTCCAAGCTCCTCTACGCTACCAGAAACTTCACTCAACTTCCACAGGATGCACACATGCCGTCGGTTAAATCAACAAGCTAGAAACTTTGACAGAAAATAACATACTAATAACAAAGAGGTAAAGAGGTAAATGTGTGAGGTAGAATGGCTGATATTTTTTTTCCTGTGCTTACCCTAGTGCAAAAGGAAATGTTTCTAATTTTAAGAGATCTAGTGATAAATGATTGAACCTACCATCTTTCTTCATTAAAAGACGACTAAGGTAATTTTCATGGTTTAATTCCCTCCCCAAAATAAGTAGTTATTCAGTATAATAGGCACATAGACAGTAGGGACAATCACTTCAGATCTTTTTCTAGGACAAAAGTACAAAAATGATAAAGCTGGTCCTGCACCGAAATGATTTTTTTTTTTTTTTTTTCAGGCATTCATAATTCTATGAACTACTGAATGAACTAATCATGCAAGTGTTACTACTACAAATCTTTATTAACATCTTGTGCATGTTTTAACTCTGTGGAATACCAAATGTAGAGAAGCAAATACTGATAACATCTATCAAGACAATGTTATACTGCCCAACTACTCAGAGTTTTGCCACTAAAGCAGTCTAAGTTCTTTGATGAAACTAAGTACAGTTTTCACTCTACAGTTCCAGAATTAGGAACTTCTCACAGAGTAAAAGTGATAATAAGCATGTGATTAAAAAAGCCATTTTGAGCAAAGGTTTGAAGTGATGGATATAAAAAAAAAAATCACAACTGAATACATATTTTGATTCTAGCCTGAATTTCTGTTCAGTCTGTTAAGCATCCTTTACCAACAGTAACACTTGGCTATCAGCAACCATCTCCCATACAGCTTACTAGTTGTTACTACTTGACTTTTGGGGAAGGAAGAGGGATAAATTAAAAGATTAAACTTTTAAAAAACTGCATATTGTTAGCCAAGTTTAGAAGAAACCAAACCAACACACCACAACAAAACCACACCTGTATAAAGCATTTCAATAAAGTTCTTGCTAAGTCCATTTATGGGGTAGTAGCATTAATAATTCCTTAATCCTAGCACTATTTGCTTGCTGTTGTATACAAAAGTTATTCTCAATGCCGTTGCCTCAGCGTTAACCTAGGAGGTCATGTTTTGCTGCTTATTTAATACTAATCTTAAGTAATTTTTGAAAGAAAAGGCTTCCAGGAATACAGCCCTACACTTTGCATTCCTGACACTGACAGTGGTGCATTATCTCATGACGACTCCCTCCACAAGAGTAAAAATTTCTGTCCCAGTTTACAAACTTCTACTGTGAATGCTTTACAGATTCTCCTCTGGATTTCTTGGTTAACAATGAGATGAATATGAATAGGTGCTCAGTGGGGAGAGTACTACAAATGCCGTCTCAGAGATACTGCGTCCTACCTGCCACCATACTGTTCTTCTAGAACAGATATTTATAGGCAGTTACTGCTGGCTAATGTCAAATAAAATACACTCTATCGTACAGAGCATTGCTCCAATGGGATATCCATAGTTTCTAAGTTCTTGATCATAGTTTATAAAGTTCCTTAAACAGAAATACGGTAGATAACAAGCATAGGTAATATAAACTACTCACACATGCTATAAAGGAAGAGCAGGAGCTAGAATGGCATAGAATTATAGACTAAAAGGCATTCCACTGAAATATGAAGGGAAGTATAACTTCTTAAGGCAAGCAGCAGTAGTTGAACTCTCCCCTCTTTTCCTGAGCTCTGTTTGAGGAGTAGAGAAAGGAGATATGCTCTGTCATTACAACCCAGATAAAAAAAAAAAAAAAAAAAAAAAGAATAGAAAAATCTAAGCTACCTCTGGGCTACGTGTGTGGACCATAGGAAGCACGTTTACAATGTACAAGTAGCAGTGCACATAATTACTTTTGCATACCAGAGAAGGAAGAAAAAGTGCATAAGCTACTGCCATAAAAGGTATGATCTATTCAATGTGTTATGAGTAGAGGCATGTTATCTTCAAAGGAAATTGATAAACAAAAGAGCAGAGGTTCATCTGAACTAACCTCCAATGAGAGTCGTAGGTCATCTTCCTGTTATCCTGGACTGCTCCTAAACAAGGGCCATGGTTTTACTTTAGTGAAAAGCAAATTTCCAAAGACACTGATGATTTTTACTACTTGGAGCAAAAGTGACAAGACAAAAAAAAACCAAACAAAAAACAAAAAACCCACCAACATGAGACATTTAACTTTTTCTTTAATAAGATAGAAATAAACACCTTAGAAGCTTTCACAAATATTAACACCATATCACACTACAGCATCCTAAAGCTTCATCAACATGACTAGTCACGTTATCTTTTTCTAAAACCATAACAACTCATTACTAATTAGCAGTTGGTTTGATCCAAAGAAATATTATGCTAAAGGACAATCTTTTCCACTGATTGGAGCATGTGCTGGATCAGGTGGAATTGAGTGATTTCGTCCCACAACCTACATCATAAATATCTACAGGAACACCTGCTATGAAATCTGACATAGGTAACAGACAAGGGTCTCTAATTTTAGTTGAAAGCAAAAATCCCAGTTTCATTTCCAAAACATTTTAGTGTCCAAACATTCAATTTAAACAGTTTGTATTACTCTGTTCCATGTCTTCCCCTTTGCCCGACTCTCAAAGCCTGTTATAAGAGAAGGCACTGGGGTTTTTCATTCCATACATGAACTTAGTGTAGCATTACAACAGTCCTGCCAAGTTCAGTCAGGCACCAAATATTCCTGCCTGGCAGAGTTGGTCCATCAGTATGAACTTAGGTATATATATGACCAAAATTATTTTAAAAGACAAATACATTTATGATCCACTGAAAATATAAGTAGTCAATTTTAACAGTGACTGTCCTAGACAAAAAGAAACTTGAAATCAAACCCTAGACTTTGTTTAAGAACTGTTAAGAACTACTCACATGTACTCACTTTAAAAAAAATAAATTGAATACACATGTACAAATAACTATGAAAATATCACCAAAAGTGAAATTCTAATAAAAGGCTTTCAGTTCTGAATCTGTGTGTGGAATACCTCAGAAATATGGGTGATCAGTTATTCCAGACAAAGAAAATAACAACAGGTTAGGTACTTGTTGAAGCAAGAAATATCATCAGCCCTGTGTGTTCTTAGTTTATTAATACACAAGTCAGCAAACGTGGTCTTAATATATACATATTTCACATATCAGAAAATGTCTGTACCAAGCAATTTAATTTCAGTAAAGTGATTTTAAATTCTGGTTGTTGACAAGATAACTCATCTCCACAAAGAACACAAGACAGCTATTTACTTTCACTTTATTTTCTATTGGCAGAAACAGAAACTGATCTAACATTTTCCTTAGTCACTTAAACCAGCAAATATTTTCCTTGAAAACTTTATGGATAACAAGCATTCTCATTTAGCGGCTAAACCAGAAGAAGATATCAATAAACGTAAAGTGTTCCCTACTCTGACAAGAACTAATGCAGACAAGATGCAGGCATTGCAATTAAAAAAAAAAAAACAAAACACAAAAAAACCCAAACAAACAAAAACAACACACCCCAAAAAAACAACAAACACACAAAAAACCCCCAAAACCAACCATACAAAACTCCAAACTCTTAAGAAACCTAATGTTCAGGCTACAGGGGACAAAGTCTTCTCCCAGTTACGTGATGCATCTGCTTACAGCAGCATTTATTTGAGGAAGCCAGACTCACATCTGACGATCGCTGGTCTAAGTAATGCCAGAGTGTGGCACTGAAATGACAGCTTTGCTTTTCGAGCACAGGCAAGTCTTAATATACGTTTCACTTGGACTTGCAGTTCAGACACTGTCTAGCTCCCTCTCGCAAGGTTTCCAGGAAAAAATGCAGACCAAATGGAAGTCTCATAATATAGATTGTACAGATTGGTTAAAAACCTCAACTGAGATATTTCTCAAGCTTTTAACTTTGATAAGAACGTTACTAAATTTAAAATATAATTCTATTCTTTGCCTAACATTCAGAAGGCTGAATAATGAACGGATGTTGTCCCTTCCTCAAATGCACACAGAATTCATGCTGCAAGGGAGTATGATTACTCCAGTATATCAACATTTTATTCACTCTTTAAAACATGAATATTTAAACAGAAGACATTTTTCCCCATGCAGAAGCCTAAATAGAAGCTCTTATCTGAAATAGTAAAAGCTGTTATTTTTTTTCCAAGAGGTTTTAGACTGTATAGAGATAGTTACATACACAGGCATCTCAAATGAGAGGGCACCATACATACATGTAATTGGTTGCTTTTTCTTTTTCCTCGGCAGTCTGTACAAAACGTGAAAATGTGCCTGCTTCTGACTAGCCATTAAAAGGCAGTGGTTGCACCATACTGTGATTTGGGGAGCTGAAGAAAATAGCCAGAACTGACTGATATCTGATAAACAGTAACAGGAGTCAGTTTATTGCACCAATCGTTAAATAATGGTGCTGATTATAAGGCTGCTAACTGCAGATGCTGTAATTGTCTGTCATAAATCTTAGTCATTTGTGACAGGAGCACAATGAAAGAGAGCATCTGCTTGAGGGCAAATGACTTCTGATAAATATCAGCTCTGCTAAAATGTACTTGGATGTGTCTCAATATTTTGGAGAGCCATTCATGTTGCTTCCACAAATGTGAAGTTATTATTGGTTTGTATTGATTTTGCCACCTTGGTTGTGTGGGTTTTTTTTTTTCTTTTTAAAGAGACAGAGTCAGAGAGTGACTCAAGGTTGAGTTGAATTGAATCTCAGCTCTTTATCTGATCTACTCATTCCTCTCAAATGCATGTTTGAGTGGAAAAAAAAAAAATAATTGCACTTTTTCAGAAGATTGCTGTGCAGAAACACTGCCTGGAAAATTCAATATGTAGTTCAGCTTTTTTTTTTTTTTTTTCTCTTAAAGCAACTCCTTACTGAAGAAAAAAACATTTTTAAAGCATGTGTTTTTAACTTAGTATTTTTAAAGGATTTAAAGTATTTGAAGTAAGAGTCAGTTAAGCTATTTCTGGAGGATAGTAAAAGACAAATTTAAAGAGCTATCAGAAAGTAATTTTTTGTTTTCAGAATAATTAGTAACATTTTTATTTCCCATCCAGCCTATAACAATATAATAAAAATCAAGTTCTGCCATCCTGGCCCCTGCTGAATAGTGCTTTAGTTCTTTATCTTATAAATGCTTATCATTCATCAGTCTATTAGACTTCTTTTGCAGTCCAATTTCACCATCAATGAAAACTGTGCACACACATATTGATATTTAAATATGTATTTCTTGGTGATATTCTTAACACATCATGAGGATTACACTCAAAGTAGGTAAAATTGAACCTGAAATTTAAAATTAGGAATTCTATTGGTAACTGACCATTAGAATAGTTAATCTCTTTCCCTTCCAGCAATTACTTGCTTAATTCAATTAACATTGCTTAACCTTTGTGACAAGTGAATTTGGGATTCTACTGGCAGTAGTTTCCTTCACTGCACAATTGCACGTGTTGCCAAAATAAGTGCAATTCACATGTTGAATATGCAAAGTCTGGTGGAGTAAATCAACTGCAGCTGCCTGACTGGTCTGACGCCTGCCATTTATGAGTCAAGGGCATCACCTTAAGGTTACACAGGGTTGGTGTAAAGAATAAAGCTAGAAGTTGTAAATATAGTGAAAAATACAATCTTCTACTTTTTCAATAACTTTAATAGGGGGCTAAGACAAATACAGCATGGAACCATATCTGATCACCCAACCTGTGTCACTTATAAGGTTCAGACATAGAGGTTTACAGCACAACCCCTTATAGGCCAGTCTAATAAAGTGGCAGCAGTAGCATCACCATCTACCACGCAGGCCAGCAGCTGCAAACCAGTCAAAGGACACGAAGGACACAGATCCAGCATCTGTGGGACCCTCCTACTCCAGAGTCAGCAGTATATTCCAAATACCATAGATACCTCAGCCCCAGACTATCACAGCCCAAACTGGATCATGCTCTTTTATGATCTCCTCTTTTGGTTCCAACTAAGCTCTGCCCTTTTAAGCTCCTGGGTTTCTCTTATTTCAGCTAATGGCATAATTTCTTATCACTCCATAAATCAGTATGTTTCCTTAGTCTTCTGTGTTGCTGGGACATCAGCAGCAGATATTTTAGAGTAACAGACTATTTCTGTATGCAATATCAGAGCAACTGTTGACAACCAAAGGACAACAGAGAAGGTCTTGGTAGTGGCATCCCCAAGACCAAAACCAATGAGCCAAAAAAAAAACCCAAACAAAAAAAACCTTCCCAACTTTGGTTCTGGCACTGATCTTGAAGTACCAGCATAGACAAACTATCAAACTCCACAGAGTACACTTTAGGACAAGGTGGAGGAGGAAAAAAAAAAAAAAAAAAAAAAAAAAAAAAAAAAAAAAAAAAAAAAAAAAAAGAAGAAAGCATGTCTAGGGGAAATAAAGTGTACCTAGGGAACACACCAGAGATCAAAACAGCCATACATAATTTTTTTCTTCTTATTCAAATTTTGGTTGTTTTTCCTTTTACAGGACCTAATCAAGCTCTTATTACAACAGCTTATGGAAGAGCTCTATTGTAGAGAGACTAGAAAGCAAATACAAGCATAACATATGAATTAACCTGATTGGAGGACAGAAGAGATGTATGAAGGATAGGAGACAGTTTGACTGGATCCCTCTCCCATGTACTTCCACATTTGTGACATAGTAAGGGTTGTATTTTCTTCCAAAGCTGTAGAAATCCCGGAGAAAGAGCGAGCATGTGACAGAGAGGTATCTTCTTGGGTCATCTGTAGGACTCCGAACCACTTATTAGTCAGCAAGACTTTAATTCTGCACTATTTCCCTCATGGTAATTTATTATACATTTTACACATCCTGTAGCAAAGATGAAATGACCCTGCCCAGAGGGAAATCCTGATGTAAGACAGACTTTAAAGAACAGAGTGATGGGCACACAAATGCATGAGACCTATCAAGGAAGAATCAATATGTTTGTAGTAAAAAGACCCTAATACTTCAGAAATTTATCAGTGTTTTAGAAGAATTCATCAGTCATATGTATGAGTAAGATTTAAGTGATAAAAATCTTGAAATTCAAAAAGGCTGTTGGCAAAGTCCATTGTAAAAAGCTATTAAAGAAACTAAGTTGCCATGAGATAAGAGGGAAGGTTCTCGCTGGGATAATAAATAAAATTAAAAAAAAAAAAAAATCAAAGGAAACAGGGGGAGAAGAGTAGGCAGGCAATTTTCATAATGGCACGAGGTCAGAAGTAGTAGCTCATGATGATGTGTGATAAGACCCATGCTATTTGTAGTATTCAAAGAAACTAGATGACTAAAGCTAGTGGGAAAAGATCCCTAATTGGAGAGTCATGGAAAAATGTTACAGTACACCAAGTGAATGAGCAATAAAATAGCAGATATTCATCGAGGATAAAAGTTAAGACATACTTGTGAAGAATAAACAGTCTCATTTTACTGATGCATACAAAGGTTCCAAGATGACTATTGCCACTTGGCAACAGAATAATTAATATAGAATAGATTGTTTTATGGAAACACCAACTCAATGCTCACTTGCAGTCAAAAAAGTCAGCTAAACATTGTGAATATTTAAGAAAGAGATAAAGAACAAATTAGGAAGTGACACGGTGTTTCCGTGTCTTGAGTACTGAATACAGTTCTCTTTCCCTCCCCAAAACACATAATAGAAATAGTAAAGATACAGAGAAGGCAACAAGGACTCCAAAAATGTGGACTACAGTCTAGAAATTAGGGGGATGAAAAAGCTACAAAGTTTAAGAACAATTTTTAAAAATATGCAATCTGGCAGCATAAAAATCCACTGAAGGTTACAGAAATGCCTCCAGATGCAGCACCACAAACTTCTGGAAGCTGAGGAAGTAGTCTGGAAGAAGTATTATGGCATGAGAGCCTCATTGTTACATTCTGTCTTGGGTCTCCACTGCTGGTCAGTGTCAGAAGCAAGATACTGAGTCAAAGGTACTTTGAGTATTAATGAAGTTAATAAAAAGGGGTTATATTTAATAATGATTTTTGCTTAATGGAATGGCCCAAAGGAATCCCTCCTTTACATTAAGGTTGCATGTGAACACAAAGAAAAGGAGATGTTAAAATTTAACAAAAATCAGTTTAATGGTTTACTATATTTTATCCCTAAGGAACATTTTCATTCTCTAATTCATTTTTAGTCTCCAAAGACATTGTGTTGTATTAGACAAATTCACCTCAGCAAAATATACACGCAAAAAAAAGTTTCTTGCTTTCTTCCTCCTTCCTTGATCCGCTTTATTTCCATCACCATTCCTACTTCTTGCAGTGTGCTGCCTTAGCTTCCACCTCCCAGTTTCTACAGACAGGATTTCATAGATAAAGGTTATGAAGAACATTGGATAGGCAATTGGAGAATATATTCAGTTAAGTCTAATGAGGAAACATGATCTAGCCTTTCAGTTAAAAAATAATCAAAAAAACCACACAAAACCAGAACCCAACACCCAACTGGTTCTCAAGTTTGAAAGTACAGGGATTAGTCTACACTCAACATCTAGTTTTAAACACTTGAAACCACCTTTTATAGGTACAAAGTTTATTAGACTTATTGAAAGGATGACCTTGCCATTGTTCTTGCTTCAAAATCTCTCTTCCAACCTGCTAGCAACAGCCTGTGAAGCGTCAAAAGTATGAGATTTTTTTTTTTTTTTTTTAAAGCTAGTCTGGTGTTCTTCGTCATTGCCTTGGCGGTTGTCTTCAACTACTATCAACACTGCACAGCATCTCCATTCCAGCAGCACCAAGTGATGACAGGAGGTCAGCAAACCAAGGAGACCACACTTCCAGAGGCTGGAAGGCCCAGGCTATGGGTCATTCATGTAAAATGACAGAATATGAGAGGATCTAATCTAAGTGTTTGTCTGCAATTTAGGGCATCAGATGATGCCAACAGGAGCCAGGTTCCAAGCAAAAGGAGGCAAGCTCTTTATATTATGGGTAACAGACTCCCAGAACCTGTTAATAAAGAACATTATGGCTGTTACAAGTTTATGGGCTCAAGCAAAGTTTGAGGAAATAAAAGTATAATTACTTGAGGGTTACTAATTAGACATAAACCCAAAACTGATTCAGCTGAGCTGAAAAAAAAAAAAAAAAATTAAAAGCAGGAATGTCAGCAAGGTTTCATACATTTTTGTCCTGATCTATGCTTTGTTAGGGAACAATCATACTTACACCTTTTGAAACAAGACACTGGACAAAACAACCTTTTGGTCTGAACACATTCTCACACGCATCAAAAGTCCTTTTGTGCACATCTTTGTGTTACGGTAAACATAAGGGATCTTCTCTCCCAATGGGACAGAGGTATGCTCCCCTAGAGTGAGTGTATACAGGGGCTGCCACTGCCAAAATGGTTTGTTTGAGCTTACTCTTCCATAACCTGTTTGTGCGTCCACATCCTTCGATTTATCTTTCTCTTTGCTTACCAGAAGTGCTTGTGGTTTCAAAACCCCTATTTCAGATTAAACTTCAACTAAACTCGTGTCGCTGTAGATAACTGTCTGTTAATTTTACTATTCAATATCAATATAGAACAATATCAATATTTCTTATTTTTATTAACTTCCTCAGAGATTTCTTTAGCTAGCTGTCTGCCCTACTGGTTATCTGTGTGTATGAGCATTCTTAACACCCTTATGCTACCCAGGCCAGGTGGGCAGCCCAGTAAACCCCTCCAGAGCAGTGTAACATCTGCGATGACAGAAGTAGCTCACTGCTTCATTGCCTCCCAGAACACCATCAGCTACACGGGGACAGGAGCCTTTTCCCAGGACTTGACTTTACGAAGTACAGTATGTCCATCAGCAGTGTGATTGACATCTTCTCAAACTGTAATCCAACCTTGGCAGAACTTTGCAGCACAAATCTTGTCCAAATATACTCAAGAAACCCACTACAAATACACACAACTAGGATAAATCACACTGCCAAGTCATCCTTGGGGCTAAAGCAGTAACTTAAAGTGTAAATTTATTTCAGTTTAAAAATAAAACCTCTAACCTCTTAATCAGTTCCAATGAAAATCTTCCATTAAAAGTTAGTATCAAGAAGAGAAAGTGGCATTCAGATATTAAATTGTTTCCAAAGAATGCTTTAAAAGTATTTTACAAAGCCTACAATGAAACCATCCAAATAACTTTTCTGTGACTGTTGAATCAAATGCTTTTATTGCCCCTTTCCCCCAGTATTTAATTATCAGTTTAGTGGATGCCTACAGTAGTTTTCCTCAGGTTTTACCCACAGTCCATTCCTTGTCAAAAGGTACATCAAAACATTTTCAGACCTGTAGGCAACTGGACTTCTTACAGTTTCTTTAAATGAAAAGATGACTGAATGTTTTGCTTTAAGTTGAAGACAAAAATTTGGAGCTGGGAGCAAATAGTTTTTCATATTCCCATGCTGAAGGAGCAACATGGTTTAATTTCAGTTTTAATTAAAAAAAAAAAAAAAATTCTTAAACTTACAACTCTTCTCAGATCTGTCTATTTTCTTACCAGTTCAAAACTAAGATGTTGTAGCCTCAAACTTTCTTTAGACTGAGCTTTAGGTGATGTCTGTGCAACAGCCATTTCAAGGCAGATTCATCCCTTTCGGTGGAATGCCAGCAGATCAGCAGGATGTGCAGCCTGTGTCTGTGAGGCCACATGGGCATTCTTGCCTTCAGAGTATGAAGCCTATCCTAGGGGCACTTAACGGGTTAAACCCACTGCAATATGCATTAAGCACATGTTTCAAGTCAGCAGGGTGCCAGTCTAAGATGTCCTCAAAGCCTAATTTGATAGATATTATGCCATATGCTGCTGCAAGTAGTTAATAATAAAGAAAGTAAAAATTTTATGGATGAGCAAAATAGGAGCTCTTATGGATGGAGTGTTTTTAAATCAGGTGTATAATTTACCTACCGTCAGACCACATGTAGAGTGCATTACTCAATTGAACTTACAAGCAGATAGGAAGGCAGTTTCTTTTAATAAGCACTTCTTCAACTTATTGGCTCTACAATTACTTGCACCAATTACCAGCAGCTGCTGCCTGTTTGGTGTTTTATCTTAGACAAGGAGTTACATTAGTTTCTAATCAACAAACCATTCAAGGACTCTTTAAAAATATTTAAATTTAATTTTCCCATTTATTTTGAATTAACTGAAATACTGGATATTTTCATTGTAGTACATTGATTCTTCTTAGGTTCTTCTCCAAATGTAGATTTATTGTTCTAACATTAATTTTATAAATTCTATAAATCCAAGACTACACATCATAAAATATTGGATACAGGCATTTATGTGCCTTCAGTATATGCAGCATCAGTACCGGCCTTTTTAACCATATATAGCAGTAAATATACAGTTGATTGTTACTGCTTTTATAAAACATTAAGCTTGCCATAGAATGTATTATAGTCCAAGACCTTTATGACTTGTTCAAGTCTTTCAACTTTATTATTTACCTCTCTGACTCAATAGGGCACTAGCTAATGTAGTAAGACAACAGTTACAGAGAAAGCATTTTAAATTTTTTTAAAACAATTGAAGAAAGGATCTGTGTTTTCTTTATCTTTAGATTTTCAAAATTATACTTCTAGAAATTATCAAGAAACTTAATGACACCTGAAGAATGCCTTCCCGTAACATGAAAATTGTTATTTCTTTTGCAGGTTTTCTTCCCAAATATCTCAATGGGAGAAACAGAATGAAACATATATTATAAAACTGTAAGTAGCAGAAGTAGCTGGAAAACTAAAATGTACTGTAATACCAGACTCAGTTTTCGCAAGTAAAAGTAATAATTAAATAAAACCCAGGGTGTCTAAGTTATTCCAGCTGAGGCATCATCTAAATTACAGAATTGTCACCTCTGCTGATACACTAGAAGATTCTACCCAAGTGGAGTGCAATAAACTCTCAAGAGAGTTCCTAGTGGTCTGCATCTGCTTCTACCTCTGTCACCTTCTCCCCAAAACACAAATGCTAGGGACAGGCAGGCTTATGCAGATCTGGTGCAATTTAAGAGGCTGCCGTGTACAGCTGTTGTTCAGGAACAACAGAGACTTGTTCTGGAAACAATCTCCCTCATGGTAAATTCCTGGGAGAATTCTGCCTTTCCAGGGAGCAAACTCTATTTACTACAAAGGGAACAGTCGGATAAAAATAAAAAACCACAACAAAACCAACCAAACCCAAGCCACAACAAGAACACGTTTTGCATTGAAGTTCCCATACCAATCACCACACTTTTGAGTTTGTCTTCTCAGGTGTGGGGACGTTATTCATACTACATGAGCAGCATGCAGCATCTGAACAGATGCCATCGGGATAGGAACCATTAGTGCTCCATCCACTTCAGACGGTATGTCAATCACCACAGGAGAGTTAGCAAAAAACCCTCAAAAACCCCAAACCAAAGGTTTCTCTATAAAAGGTAAAGAGAGGTATTTCGGAAAGACAGTTCGGAGAAACTTTCAGCAACATGATGATGCAATTTAACTGATAAATACTTGTGTATTGCCTTAGTTAAATCCCAGATATCAAAATCTTGCAGTGCTGGTCATCTTCAGGGGATATCACGATTCCAGGTCTAACACTCATGAAAGAGAAATACCAATTCACTTACGCCTTTCAAATCCATTGGTACAAAGTGATATAAGCCCAAACCCTGTAAAAATATTTCAAGAGACTTTGTCACAGACATACATTGCAGCTGTTTGACAAAGAAAAACCTTTCCTGTTCCTAATTTTCTGAAATTATGCAGAGCGTGCAAATTCTGCACCTTCTGTAAAATAATTAGACATAAATAGAGCAGCTTAATTGTTTCATATTATTAGCTGTTCAAAAGAAATTATCAAGACTGCTTAAAAAACTCCAGAAAATTACTTAAAAGAGGCCTCAGGATCAACACCTCATGTAATAAAAGAGTCCTCTGTAAATATCGGGATATTACAACTATTATCAGAGCCCAGTGGCAGAGGTGTCTTCTGGTATACTGGACCCAAACACAGAGTTCAAACTGTAATCACGCAGTAATTTTGGTTGCAACAAACATTTGACAGTCATCTGATCCAACCCTTACACTCCCCAAGCAAGGTCAACTTCAGACTTTGTCTTGAATCAAACTGTGCTGAAAATAGCAACAAAAAATGGGAAAATTAATCTGAAAACCAAGAAATTTATTTAGAAACTTTGTAGTGAGCAACTCTTGAAAACAAGTGATGAATCACTCTTACATGTCTCAGAAGTTATCACTTGTATATCCCTTCCTTGTTCTTTTTCTCCAAAGCATGCTCAAGAAAAAGCTGTGGAGGGAGGGGGTAATTTTCTAGGATTTTACTAAATGCAAGTAAATAGCCAGGCCTTCTTAACTCTTCCAAAACCAGCCATCTTCCACAGAAAATTAAGGTCCTGCCCTCTCTTTACCACAGACTTACAATTTACTTTCTTCATCACACTATCAGTGTATTGAAGCCACCCAAGACCATAAAACATTTCGCTATTAAATTTTACAAATAAACACATTCATATTTTTATTGCAAATTCCTTTAACTCAAGCCGTTAACTTACAAATTATCCATCTTTCAATGTGATATCTCTCACAGCTGGGAGAAATCTAACCCTCTCAGGACTCAATCAAATATTCACATCAATTTGTTTAATTAACACTAAGCTTAATATCTCTCAATTATGACTGCAAACAGTTTAAAACAAATCAAACTCACTAACTTACAAAAGCAAAACAAAGAAATCTTACACCATTTAAAAATGACTCACGCAAGATTTTGAGAAGATGAATTCAAAGCCTCTTCGGCATTCTGAACAGAGAAAAAGCGGATCTCTATAACCCAAGGTTCAAACACCAGAAGGGCCTGTTCAGGTTATCTGTTCGTATCCCCTTCAAGCCATGAGTACTACACCAGCTTATCATGTGCCCCTAATTTATAAAAGATCTTTTTCCTCTCTTCCCATGGGTATTTCCACACCTTCCCCCTGCTCCAAGGTACACGAGGGACCGTACTCTGGACAAATACGCACAGTTCTCAAGTGTTTACTGAAACAGAAGTGGTCCATCACATTAACGAAGCTAAGGTCACCACATATATATATATATATTTTGCTGCTCAGAATTTAAATTCCACCTGGTCTTCTGATAATATCCTGAAGAATGACATTATTTAAGGACATGCACACTACTATCCTGCAGAACACGTGATGTTAAAATACACCAGGATTGTAACTGTTGGTTTCTCTAGAGGATACATTAAGGTGCTCGGAAAATTGCACAGGGATCCTACCCTCCCTCCGGATCAAATCTATAAAATGCAAAGCACTCATTATGCACAATCCTCTAAGCACATTAGTCATCCTTGAGAATATACATTTACCACATAATGAATTTCAGACTTGTCTGTAATTACAAAAATTATTGTTGTTTTAGAGCTATGCTTGCAGAGAATGTGTAGATTATGTAAACCAAAGGAAACACAAAAATACGATATCACTGATGTCACTAATATCTCACAGCTCTATAGCACTACCTGGACACTGGTTTACACCTTAGTGCATAACACATTTTTTTAATTCATTTACATAGTACAGACACTTAAAGGCGTAAAATTAACTGTACTATGTTAAGTCTCTCTTACAGATAATTTTGCCAGTTGAAAGTGACTCGTAATCAGAGCAACACTATTAAGCATATAGTGACTGTATCATGCCCAGTACAAATATCAGTTTGACAACAAAGCACTAGACCTTGCTCTTGACATAGACAGCTGTGCATTTAACCAGTTAAGGACCTCATCCTGCAAAGTCTTTGCCCACCACACTGCCAGTGACTTTGGAAGGGTCAGTAAGCAGAAACATCCGAAACTATAACAACAGAAACTATTTCCTAGCTTATTTAAAGTCTTGTCCTGCAGAATATCAAAGGCATGCTGATATTTTTTCAAAATTAAAGTCCATTTTGATTATTCAAAAAAATCAAAAATGACCAAAGCACCCAAATGGCAGCTAGAGTGGACTTCCTCCTGTCACAGTCTTCCCTCTTGACAATTTAACCCAGAAAACAAAGCAGTATTTTTCCAATGTGCTGCTTATCTTTCAGAAGGTAAACTTGCTTTTTTAAAATAGAAAAATTCTAAGTGCAAGTGTAACAAACACCTAAAAAACTGCTTTCTCAATTGTCTTAGTCTGGAAAGAGGCAGAGAAGTTTCATTTGGCAATTTCTAAGTGCCAGAAAAAGAGAAAAATGTTTTACTTCCTTGTTTAATTTATTGTAGTTTATTGTTTTGGTATTACTTAGAAAAGATGGATACAACAACACTGGCAAGTCTCTCCATTATCCCCAAACTGAAATATTCACTGTGACAGCAATAAAGCCTTACTTCCAGTTATTCACACTAAGTTATTTGATCTCTTCCTAGATTAAGATATTATATTGTCTCTCATGTGACCTAAACCCTAGTGTCCATTGTACTGAGTAGAAGGACTTCTTTTGGGGATTTTTTTTTTTTTTTTTTTTTTTTTTTTAGTTTAGGGGTTTGTCTGAAGACCTCTGGTACATCTGGGAACCTGAATCGTAAGATTTATGGAGAACTGAACTGGATACTTACGTATTTTAGATTTCAGATTTGTTTCATTAGATGAGCAGTAAACAGATTCAGAATTCTCTCTTGTATTTCTCAACAGATTTGACTTCGCTCTTCAAAAGTGTACATCGTTAGTTCCTCAAGGAAAGAAAAAGACCAAACAACAAAAACCCACACAGCTCTTGAGTAAAGAAAATATGTTTGCACATGAGCTTTCTTTTTACAAAATAGCAGAAATGGAATGGTCATTTCTTAGACAAAAAACATGGGGTTTTTGTTACAGAACGGTTGCAGTTCACATAAGTATGCCCAGGTGGGCTTTAATGAGTTAAGGTGGGCACCACAGGGTTCACTGCAGGACAGTCATGTGAGAAATGGCCACTGTCCAGTTATTTCTATTATCTAAACATGAGATAAGGAAATGAAATTTTTAACAATTTTTGTCAAACCAGAATTTACAGACTTCGGCACATGGTTAAATTTGAGGTAACGCTTCTTACCATTGATTTTATTCCTAATAATAGCACACCTTTTTTTTTAAGCACATATCTGTTATTCTTCTCATTGACAGATACAGTAATATCTATTATAGACATATTTAATAAGGTTAGCTCTACAGAGAAAGATTTTACTCTTTAAAATAAGAGCTTTTTAATATGATGGAAAAAATTCTTTTAAAAAACAGAATTAATGTGCACTGCATATAATGTGTTGTAAAACAGGCAGCGCATCATTATCACCTCCTACTCAGAACCATTTTAACTATATTCTCAGTATTTGGGTAGCTAAGCTAATTAACAACTTAGCATTACTGTAAAGCTGAGATTGTCGTGTTATTTCAACTGGTTTTTAACAGTCTTTGAATACTGACTAAATTTGTTAACAGTTTGCACTATTTTAAGAAGAAAAAAAAAAAATTTCAGATATGTAATTTGATTAAAAACTGCATTTATATTTATATAAAGTTTCTTGGTTTGTTTTTTTTATATAAACACATTGGGCCATCTCTATAAACAGCTTTCATTAACTGATTCTGGGATTAGAACACCAGCATTTCTGATGTTTCTACAATTTACCCTTCCAAATTGTGGCCTCATTTCAACTGAAGTTGAAAAAACAAGAGCTACCGTAGAAACATCTAATTCTTTATCAGATCACGTGTACATTGAACAACAAAATCCAGGAATAGTCAAGCAACAAGGTTCAAAATCCTCATCTGAGCAGTCATCAGAAAAGCAACCATTACAAGAAAGAACAAGGCAGCTAGAACTGCAACTTTTTTCATACCCACATATTCAAATTCAGATATAATTTCCTCACTGCTCAATGACTCCAATGTTTTCAGACAAGAGGAACAGGTATGATTTCATTCACAAGTGGTTCAAAACAACTAAGTCACTGTATTTAAGCTTCGATTCATTCAGATAGTACACCGAGTTTTAGGTATCTGCGTTGTTTTATGGTTAGTGCATACTATGCAGCCCCTGTATCTTGAAAAGTCCCTTCCTCAAACATAACCTTAGCAACACTACTTGCCTCATCATCTTTTGTAGTTGTGGTCAGAGCTGTTTTACCAGAGCAAGTCCTTTGTACATACAGAAGTTAATCTAGTTGGTGGGGGGAGTGTTCACCCTTTTTTGTTTCTTGTCCCAAATATGACTGAATAGGGGTAGAAAGTTGAGAGATAGAAACTCCTGCTTTGTAAGAAAAATCTTACGGCTCAGATGTTTGAATGGGCATGGAATTCCTGAAATGGCATTAAATGGTGTTTTCTTTAGTGAAGTATACTCAGACCATTACATGTTTTTCTCTGATAAATCAGCACAAAAGCCAACGGTCACTTCTCGTTTAAAAATATCTAAATGACTGAAGTCACACTTTCAACCTGCCAAATCCCTTGATTTAAATACTGAATTACTATCACATGTGTTCAGTGCATAAGTTTATCAAAGAGAAAAGGAAGGAGGTGGCAGTGAGACGTACTTTCACAAATTACCTTAAAAATAACAGAAGCATGACCTCTTGTATCGAAATATACAGAACTGGTTTAAAATACCCTGCCAAGTGTGCCTGCTTTCACCGTATTTGATTAAAGTGTATAAGTAGTCTGAAGTAGAAATAAGACACAAATATTAAAGAAAACTGAGTGCCGAGAGTGCAACTGAAAACCTTTGCCTCTGAAATACAAACTGTCCTCCAGTTAACATATTTTTAACACTAACCCAGGATTTTTTCCCCTAACAATGTGTAAAAAAAAAAAAAAAAAAGCCACATGAAGTGATAACATTAGGTGTATTAGGCAAGAAGTTTATGTTATTTAACCTTTTCAAACATTAATGTGCACAAACCAATGAAAATAAATTATTCATTAGCAAGCTGAATGTGAA
Source organism: Athene cunicularia (assembly GCF_003259725.1). Taxonomy (NCBI): domain Eukaryota; kingdom Metazoa; phylum Chordata; class Aves; order Strigiformes; family Strigidae; genus Athene; species Athene cunicularia. The sequence goes on along the minus strand of NW_020799110.1, from coordinate 9,213,856 downwards.
AAAGACTCTCAAAGTAGCTACCAAAGGGGTACAGAAGGGAAAGCAGTCATCAAACAACCCAGAATTCCAGTGCTACAGATAAGAAAAGTAATGAGAGAACTACATATATTTTTGAGAACCAAAAATTATGGGGAGAGTGGTTTTGCAATCAGAGGTTGAAAACGGAGCCACATGGTCTGCTAAAACAGACACACACAAAGACTGTACAACTCAATGCAATACTAGACTGTGGAATAAAAAGGATAACACATATAATTTAGGAATTATTCATCAGAATAATTCCTATTTCCCTCACAAGAACTGCTTGGAGGATTTAGAGTAGATATTCCATGCAACCGTATATGCAGTATCTAGTCAGCAACTCATACTTTAAAATGTTTACATCAGATTTTCATAGGAGTAGGGCTAGAAAAGGAGTTTGGAAGGAAGTACAGTTGACCCGATTTTTGACTCGAGTTGTGTACAATATGTATATTGGTCCTAACTGGATACAAAATTATGGATTGTTAGGAGCAAACTATTAAATGTTACACACAGTGCTTTTTCTGACAGTATTATAGTGTTAAAATATATAGCAATAAAAATCCATATACATACTTAAAGATTAAATGTACAGAGGACTGAGAGCTTCCAAATTAAAAATCAAGAAAGCAGTTTAATCTGGAGCTAAGCAGGAAAGGCCTACTTGTTTATCGCTTCATGAAAGGTGGTGGAAGTGAAAAGCCCAATTAATTTCTCTTAAGTAACAGACTAGTATATATACTAGTAATTTTTTGTTTATCCTACAGTTTGTTTTGTATTGCAGGATAATTGTAGAATTATCATTTCCACTCAAGGAAGAAATGCACTTATTTGTTTCCATTGTATCAGAGTATTATTCTGTACTGTACCGTTCTGTATTAGAAAAATTTATCCATACCACAATACATTGACAGAAGTTCATTTTATAAAATAATACTTTAATCTTATGTATTGATTTCTCAACCCATCCCATACAATTGGTCTCATTACTTACTCCTGTTTGACTGCAGCAGCTTCCTAGAAGACCAAACATAGGCACCTGAAGACACAACTCTATTGCTAACTGCAGGGAATATCAGTTAAAACCCAGACTGCAAAAGCCAGTCATCACATCTAGAGATCCCCTTTTCCCTTCACCATCACCCTTCCAGTTTTCATGCCAATTAACCAAGACTCAGTTTCCCACACTGGGTCTGCTTTTGAAACATCACAAAATCTAGATTTCTCAGGCCTGTTATCACATTTCTAGAATGGCTTCAGGGCTGACTCGGCTTTCAAAAGATGACACTCTTCCTGGTTAGAATTATGCAGAATTCCAGAATACACTAAAACCAGCAGCAGTTCACCTCTACGTATTGCTTTCTATATTCTGTACCTACAAACAGGGCCTTTCCAAACACAACGGCATTTTGTGTTCTTAAGGCAAAATAAAATGCTAAAAGCACAATGGAAAGTTTCCTAAAGACTGCATTGCTGAAGTCATTATGCAAAACACATCCCCTTGCCAAATCTTCAGAGTAGAATAGCACTGCACTCCCTGCCTTCCCTTCCTCCCGTGAGCTACAGATTGAAAAATTGACATTATTAATGCAAAGAATAAAATATTCAAGGAAGAAAGAAAACCAGGGTTAAGCTGCTGCATTTAAGAAGTGCTCTAAACTTCTAATGGGGGCATATAAAACCAAAAAGAAGTCTTTAAAAAAAAAAAAAAAAAAAAAAAAAAAAAAAAAAGGAGGTATTCTGCTTCCCCATATAACTATTACATGTACCCAAATTTGTCCAGGACTAGATCATGCAAGGACTAAGAAAACCAGTCTCATTATAACATGTGCAAGCAAAAATGTAATGAGTCATAAACCTCCACTAAATTAGTACTGCTCATTTGTAGAATCCAAGAAACCACACCTTTCTGGTTCAAACGCACTTATTCCAAATTGAAAGTTTTTCTGTGAGGAATTTCTTTTACATTGCAATAATCACAAACCACCTAATTGTCAAAATCACTTCGTAGGAAACAAATGAGGTAGTAAATTTAGCACGGGAAGAAGAGAGCTAAAGTTGTGTTCACTTAGTTTATACTTAGCCATAGATACAGCTATATGGCTATTACATAACTATAATATACAATTGTTACAACTTTAGAAGATAGAAAGTTATTTCACATTTTGTCCTTTTTTTCTTTTTTTTTTTTTACATTTTTTTATCCTAAAGTTACAAAGATATCGGACTCTGAAACATCCTAATTTTTTTTCTGACTTTATATACCCATAAAAATATTTAATCATGCTATTGTGCACCAATACTGAGAGATGCATTTGGGCTCTATACAAACTGCTATTATAGGAACCTTGTTGCTACAACAATCGCTCTGTAACAGAGCCTCTGTCTTCTTTTAGTCATGAAGTTACCTTAAGAAGCTCATTTCTACCTTATAGGCATTTAAAAAAAGAAAGCAAGCATCAGGTACATTACCCAAATGATGCTATTGGAGGCGTAGCTACCAAGAAAGCAACACCCTGCTACTGCACACAGAGGCAGAGCTTTCCTCCAGCACAGCCATGCTGCTGTTCCCCAGGCGCAGGGGGGCTGTCACCCCCAGACTCACACCGAGAGCAAGCAGCACGAGCAGCGCTCCCGTCCCTGAGTCTTGTCACTCCGCTTGGAGACAAACCACTGCTCCTTCTGCCATCCCTCCTTCTCAGAGCACTCTTGATGAATTTACCTTAAAAGCTGCAGGATGCATTATCCCCCCACCTTTCTGTATCTTACAATAGTTTACTTGTGAAGGCTGCTTGGTTTTAACGGAAATTCCTCCCAGCTGAGGTGTGCTCACTGCTGCTGTATGAACAATACCCAGCTGATCCTGGGTCTCTGATGCAATTTACCTGTGCAGTCAGGTGCTGCAATCAGACATGATCTTTCCCCTTCTGTGTAACAGCTGTAGATACTTCACTTACATCACCTGTTCACAAAAACGGGAGCAGGAAAGTTTTCCTTCAAAAATACATGGAATACAAATTCATTCCTAAGTGTGACTGCACTGAGCATGATGTAATTGTATCGTGGATATAACCCAGGTTTTTTACCATCATTGGATTTCATATTTCCCAGTAGGATTTTAAGTAGTGTAATACTATCCAATATTTAAAAATTAAAAAGAATGAAAAGGAATCAGGCTTTGTGTCATAATAGCTGTCATCATTCTCAGGAAGAACTTGGTCCATCATATATAAGGCATCATTTAGGAGCTCTTATAATAGGGGTGGATAAATTCATGTTCTATGCTACATAGAAGGGGAAAGACAAAAGTCAATGCACACAGAAATACCAACTCCTTGAAAAACTGGACAAATTGCTTTCACCTGTGCCATTCACACACCACCCTCTCTAAATACACAAAAGTGTTATGTGTAAAAATAAGTTTCTGATATAAACCACAAACTGTCCACCAAAAATAAGGGAATTTTGGAGAGGTTTATTGCACTCAGGAATGATTGTTGAAACTTGCTTAAAGCTGCATTCCCAGAGCAACTGTTAGTTATCCAGTATGCACTGGATAATGAGATAAGGGTTGCAAGAATAATACTGTTCACCTAAAAATAAAGGAAAACACCTAGATTCACCCATTTTATATCTATAGCGGCAAATGTTAAATTCATCCTAAACACAAAAAGCAGATATCCTCAATGTTAAAATACATTCAACTCTGATCTCTCCTTGGAGGGCACCTCATTCTGAGAGAAGTCTCACTGAAAGCAGTGATACCAGTTCCTGAGGTGAGGGACTCTGTGAGACATAACATAGCTTTGCCTCTTTCAGGCAGATGAAACCTTGCATAGTCACATATACTCAAAACTCTCATCTTAAATAGCTACCTACATCCAGGTTACTCCTCTCAGATTAAAAAAAAAAAAACAAAAAAAAAAAACAATTCTGCAGCTCACTTGTCTGCATCAGGAAAATCAACTTACTCTTCTCCTTCACCCACTTAAAAACATAGAAATAGCAAAATAATTGGTTATGCTCATACTTATTTTTTAAAATAACACTGCACATTTAGATGCCAGACAGCAAGGAACAAAGCAGGCCATTAACATTTCAGATATTCTCCGAGCACTACTATTGCTTTGCTGTAATGTTTTCGTGTTCATTTGAGCCTTCCTAAGGTAAGGAATATATATTAAACAGTTTAACAAAATATACACCTGTATATTACAAGGAGGAGATTAAAAAAAAAAAAACAAACAAAAACAACCACAAACAAGTGAAGCATATTGACTCCTCAAAAATATTTTTAACTCTGCATAAACTGTGATAAACGTAGTTTTAATTTTACATTTGCCAACAGTGACACCTGCTGGAAAGCACCGTGCTCACACCTTCTGCATTTTCAGGCGGCCACAACACGACAGTTTAACTTGGGCTGCTGTGGTGTGATCCAGTTTGAACACACACTTGCAATGGAGACACGTTCTATTAAAAAATCAAATCTTTATCTAAAGTTGCATTATTCTGAAGAGCAGCGGCATCCAACGGCTTTTTTAGTACTGTTTGGTATTTCAAATAAAAGCAAACACAAAGAATCTTATTTGAGAGTGTTTACTAGATCAACAGGCTTTGAGAATTGCAGCAGAACTGCAACTGTTTAAGTCGTTCAAAATGAAATATTTCATGCAGAAAGTTGGGACAGGAGCTCAGTGCAAAATTTCTGCAACTCTACATAATTATTTTGCTCAACCACACTCGAAAAGCAACCATCCACATTAGCAAAGATACAATTATTTTGGCTTCTAATAGCTGGGGACAACTGTGTAAACATTGCTACAAATTTTTGAAGTAAAATACATAATATCAAGAATATTCTTTTTATACTAGTATTTATTCACAAGTAGTTAAGGTGTATTATCATCTTCTTATACTGTTTTTAACAACAGAGTTCCATGCTATGTATGGATCTTATGCAAATACTCTTTGATTTCAAATGAGACTTTGCATACTAAGGAGTCTATTTTCCCATCAATGCAGAAGAGATTTACGCACATAAGTCCCATTACCATTAATGGGACTCACCCACATAAATCCCCTGCACATTGATAGACCCTTAGGATTTACATTGAAATGGGTCCTTTAGAGCCATTACAATGTCAACCTTTTGCCAGGATTTTGCGTATTAACAATACTAAGCAATACGTGGCAATCTTAATGTGTAAAATCCTAGCAAAAGGCACAACACAGAATGATACCGAACAGAGCAAAAAATTCTTACTCTTAGGCCATTTAAAGATGATCTCTAATTATTCTTTACCTGTCCATTGGTTGTTTTCTATCATTACTTTCCTTATTAATAATCCTACCTTCTACTTTTCATCATCTTTCTTTAACAAGCATTGCTCAAAATTTGCTCCAAAGCATCTTAAAAGTTTCTATTTTTCAGCTGAACAACTTTTCTTCCATTAGCTTCCCTTTTAGCTGATAACAATCTCTCAGCTTCCTTACTTTTTTTTTTTTTTTAAATTGATAAGCCTACATTATAAATGCAGTAGTATAAAACCAGTTGTTTAACTGCAGCAAGAAAGCAAGCTAAGTAGACTAAACCAGAATAGCAGCAGTTGTATGCCAATTTGTATGCAGTGAAGCATAATTCCCAAAATGTGCCGCAGCATCACTCTGTCCCTCAAAGCTATATGCAAGAAAAGCAAGGTCACTGAGAATCCCACGTGTTGAGAACAACCACGCATGACCAAGGTAAGTTAAGAGGACATTAAGAAAGCATAATTTATCACCTACACTATCAGAAATGCTTGAAGCAGATCTATCTTCCATATAGATGAAGGCAGTTCAACTCTTAACTCCTAACTTTCCACAGATTCATGAGTGCTTTGATATCTAAACAGAAATTAGAAACTAAAATATTTCTAAAGAACTTGGTCTACTAGTAATTTGACTGCCGAGCAATCTATATAACAAGCAGCTTACACGGCTGTTTGCCCACCCCTCATTGCCCCTGTGACACGATCAAGAAACAGGAGGATATACTTGATGAACAAGAATATTTATTCCAGTTGAAAAAAAAAATTCTTATGTTTGATCCTTTATTGTTTATTCTTAAAATGTTATCTAATTATTTGTGGAATTGGATTACACTGCTAATACTTTATCATTCAGCAGTCACTAAAATCACTGAATTGCTAAGTGACAGACACCAGGAAGAATAGCTCAAACTGAGCCACCAAGGAGAATGAAGCTTCATCACTTAAATCCTGAAAGACTCTCTCCTTGCGTACTAAACAGAAACTCCTACCCGCAGTTATGCAAAACTTAACATCCAGATAGCAGGCTGCCACTGTCATAGGAAATATAGTAAGAGGGAGATGGTGCGATGCAAACAATAACTATTTTACACTAATAAACCAAACAATTCTCATTTTACAAAGCAGGGACGTACAGGTCAAGAAGCATGCTCTGCGTGACCAGCAGCGATTCCAGCACATCGTATCAGCCATTGCTTCCTGATAGTAATGGATAAGTCACTGCTGCAAAGCAATAAACATTCAAAAGGCTCCTGCCACTATTTCACAAAGAAAAGTGTTTTACACTGTAGATTTACAATTTGTCTTCAGTATAATACAAAAAAAAAAAAAAAAAAAAAAAAAAGAGAGTGAGCACAAGAAAGAGCACGCAAAATACTGGATAAGTAACCATGGTGATTCCTGATCTCACATACAGGACAGACTACCTACATTGTATGTGATCTTATTCTACTCCACAGATGAAGTAAGACTGAACCGACGCCAGCATCAGTACTGTGATATGCCATGATTATTGCAGGATCAGGCTCTTAGGACCAGACTTACAAACTAATTTTCTTAATTATGTAACTAAGAGTTGAGCATGTATATATTTGAGTGTTAGTGAACAAAACCAAACAACCACCAAAAAACCCTAGACAAAACCACTCCACAACCAAGTACTATGGTCCAGACCCACTAAAGAATCAAATCTCAGAGAGAGATTGCATGTGATTTAACTGTCAGACGACTAAAATCAGCAGAATTGCCAGCATCTTTTCCCCAAGCTTGGCAAATCATCCCTTATTCCTCATGGAAAATCAGGGCAGGAGATCTCTTCTTATTCTGCAGTAGGCCCAGTAAGGATCCTGCCTAAGTAACTTTCTGGTTACATCTCCAGATGGTCCAGTCCAACAGCCTGTTCAGGGAGTGACTAACGTACCCGCAGGACAGTCTCTGTACTTTGTGAGGGAGCTCAGGACATCCTCCTCCCCTTTCAGTTTAATGGAAAACACGAAATGGTGCTAGAGGTGGTAATGCTGCTTTTTACACAGTATTCCAGCCATTAGGCCACTGTCCAGGTTTTGTAATAGCCACCATTTATTTGAGGTTTACACTCTAATACCCCAAATGAAGAGCCTATAATCACCTTGGTAATATTCTAGCTGGCAGTACAACCCTTATAAATTTACATTGCCCTATTTTGCAAACACATAATGATTCCCAAAGGGAATATTTCCATAGCCAGGGGAAAGCCTTAACGGGACAGGGCAGATCAGGTCCTCAACATTACATGAGAGTTTACTTACTTTCTATAAGTGGAATTGAGAGTTACACTTACACAAATTAACCAGTTGGAAAACAGTTCTTATGCACAGACATTATCTTGCAAGTTCAGCTCAGTGCTAACAGGAACAGAAAGGACAGAACTGATCACTTCCAGGACTTGACTCAGTTGTTCCATACTGTAGTTCAACTAGCCCACAAAGTTAAAAAACTCATTTAAAACAAAAATCCAGGTTATAATGGGTTATTCTTCCTTTTGCCTAGCACTTATGCTTCTGTAAGAAAAAAAAGTATAATTAACATTGTTCAACTATCCTGATTCAACAAGCTCCTAACAGACCTGCACTTCCAGGTTTGAGTTTTGGAGTTCAAAAATCCACTGTCAGTCCTGTATTTTGTGTTTGCCATTAACTCTGCCCATCTTCCTGCCCACAAACAGCCTGATTTCTCCCTTTCCCAATTACCAACCTTCACCTAGCTCTCAGAACTATATTGGTTTTCCCACAGTAATATTTGTCCCTCCTGGAGCTGCATGGAAAGCTGCAGTTTTAGCCCTCAAGCTTCTTCTTTCTCTTCTTGATACTGAATTGAGCAAAGGGAGAAAGACAAGATGGAAAGAACAGAGACCATCTTGGAGCTGAGGAAGGTAGATGAGCTACTAGATTTCTTCTGCTCTCTCCTTCCTTTCTTTGTAAATGGATTCAATTACTGCCTCCTTAGGGGGAAATATATGAGGCCTGCCAACAGGCCTGAATAGTTGCTATATTCCAAAAAGTACTCCTTCAGTTAGTTAAAACATGTATCCCTCTCACTGGGCTGAAAGCTCGAGTTTTCTCACAGCTTGCTGCAACCTCAGTTAAAATAAAATTAATGAGAAGAATTTGAGAGCAAAACAGGTCCTAGTGGTCGAAATGACATTGGCCAGGTTCAATTGTCATCACTCAAGATGGAATCTCCTATAATCAGCTGCTTCTATAACCATCTTCATTTGTCTCTAATGACTGTGTACCAGCAGTAACGTACCTCTCTGCTCTTTTATTTTTTGTATTTTTGCCACAAAGCAACCTTGCTGTGATGACATAGCCACTATATTTAGTTCCTGCTCTGAACTAAAGTATAATGCTCAGCTAAAAGTTTTTCCCTTTCTTTCATTGCGTAGTCTATATATAAAACTTCAAATATAGTTTCTTGCCAAAAGGCAGGAGGTGGTGATATTTCTGTAGCTATAGATAGTAGTTACCAAGTACTCAAAATTACACTTGTATTAAAAAAAGACACACGTTACTATTGCATAGTGAACTTCTATGACTTACATGTCATCTTCTTATTTTACTAATCAAAAAAAAAAAAAAAAAAAAAGCATATTACTAATTCTAAGGTTGTGACATGAAGTGATGGAAGCCAGGAAAATTCAAAGTTAAGGCTGACACTGTATCCTTTACTCACACCGCTGGGTTAAGACAAGACAATGGCTGTCTACACTTTGGAATTCTCAGGCTTTGTTAAATATGTATCATAACCTTCACATTAATTTTTAAAAAGTGTATCTCCTCTTCTTTCCTTAAAAAATTGTTTCCTTGATACAATTTGTAAAACATTAAAGGAATGGAATAACGAGCGATAGATACCACTGTAAAATTTAGATATACTTTTAGTGGCATATAGCACCACCTTAATGATATACCAGACACAATTCTGCGCTGCAGAAAATCCAGACTTTTCCTCTCAGTTCCTTATTCCTTTGCAACATACAACAAATGGGACTTACCACCCCCAATTAGTGTCATTCTTCCCTATTTTATTCTTTTGGGGAGGTTCCTGCAAGACTTAAAAAAAAACCAAAAACCCTTTTATATGACAGCATGTCATGCAAAGAGACATACACCCATCATTGGCAAGGAGAACACCGACACTTTAGCCATTGAAAAGGATGGATTTGGGACAGGGAACTCCACACAACATCCATATCAGGCTGCACAACCCACGGTCAGCAAAGACCTCACAGGGAGCCTGAGATGGGCTGTCCTTGGAACACTGAGGAAGACTGGATCAGATTTTAGTGCTTGGAGACCAGAGTTCAATTCACTAATCTTTTCAGAGGTTTTGTGATACCCTAATTAAAAACTACATCCAAGTACTTCCTACTCAAGGTTTCTACATCCAAGGACCCCACAATAAAATGGGAAGGCAGGGCACTGCAAGTATAGGTATAAATATTGAGGTGCACAGGTAAGACTGTGGGGAACCAGGTAGTAACTAAAACACCTAGAATAAAAGGCCTAGCTCTGGAAAAGTATTATACAGTTTTATACCCTGCTGTATCAAAAATCTTGATAATTTATACAACCCTCTTATCCATAGTGTTTAAGTATTTTTTAAAGTATTTATTTATAATCAAAACACTGTCAGTTTGAGACTAGATACCAGTGGAGAATAGATAGATGAAGCAAGTTTCCCATGGCCATTAAGATGTCTGTGGAAGAATAAAGTAAACTGAAGTAATTTCTCCATCCTTTGGCCTTCTCACACGAGGACTGCATTTATTAAGAATATAAGCACATAAAAATGAAAGAATTCAAGACCTTTATGAACATCTTTGATTACAAATTTGGCCAAAAATCAATCCGTTACAGGAATCGGCTAATGAAATTACAAACACAGAGGGAGCTGACAGAATCAAGGTCTTCTAATATATTGTAATCATTCCCATCACAAGCAACACAGTTCTCAAAGCAAATATTTTGCTATCTACAATTATTATGTATGTATAATATGCATAATACACCGTAAGTTTGGAATCCATCAATGCATTTTACTGCATTAATATCTCCCAACTTTTACACAATATGCCTTTAAAATTACTATGTCTAGCTCTTTATTTTAATGGTATGATGTGACAGATCTTAAGGAATCTGTTCCAACCCAGTAACTCCTACTTTCACTCCCACCCAAACATTCAATCTGTGTTTTACAGCTACTTCTCATTTCATAACTTCTCTTTTTCATTTATCTTTAATAGGCTGAATTTACACTGCAAGTTCCTGAAAGCAAGCAAAAAAAAAAAAAAAAAAAGATGTTGCTTATTCTGTTTTATATTAAATACATTTTAACTTCACTGTCTGCTACAAATCCACTCAGGGTTTATGCTGACTTGACAATTTCCTTCATCCACTTCTGTATGCCACCAATCCCCTCATACATTTCTCTTGCATATGCAGGCTATGCTTTTTCCATAAATGGAGTCAAATATACTTGACTGAAAACACACTCAAAAGAATGCTAATTTCTGGAAGAATTTCAGCTTTAAAATGCTACAAAATATATACAAAAATAAGTGAGACTTCAGCCCCTCACCACATGCATTTCACAGGGGAAAAAAATCTGTTTCTTAAATTGTTTTAATTTTCCCCTATTCTCAAATACCAAAACATTTTCCACATACCATGTAGTTAGTAATCTGCATGCCTGTTTTACCAAATATTTTCCAAATTTCCCTCTAGTCCAGGTTTGCTTCCCACCCATGTGATGCTTCTAATTGACTTGCACTGCTAACAGCATGCATAAGAAAAATCACACCAACCTGTTAGACCTCAGAGACCCAGAAAGGCTGTGCTGCAAAGCTTCGATGAGAGAAGCTTCAGAGATGTTCAAGCAGAGGAAATAGGAGGCATTAGAGCACAATAGCTAATAGAACAGACAGAGCTCTCGGAAGGAGTTGCTCAGTTAAACTGTGAAAGGGCATTTTTTGTACAAGGATATTTACGTTTTCTGCTCGCATAAATCAGTGAAATTCAACTACCCATGTTTCTAACGCAGGAGATGCCATCATACACTGTCAGATCTACCAACAATGGAATCATGATGAAACTTTGACTAATATTCTTTATTTAAAAAAAAAAAAAATTGACAAAGAACGATAAGAATTCCTAACAAGCATCTTGCTAACCACAAAATGGGCAGTGATGATCATAATCACTTCACACAGCAAACATAAATCCTAGAAGTGGCCAAATATTTCAAGAGCTCTTCACACAGCTGTACAACCTCCCACTAGATTCCAAAGTATTTTACTGCCAGTATCAGATTAAGCTCATGGATCTACAAGGTTAGGTTAGGAAGACAGTGCCATGTTATTATTAGCACATTTCCACAACACACAGAAGGCTTACATCAGCCTGATAAAAAGTCTTGATTTTGCTATTTCCCATAAAGTTATCCTTCCTTAATCTTCTAAATTGAAAAAGCATAGCATGAATATGACCTCTGAAGTTAAGGTTTCCAGTCAAGACATTATCTTCCAGTATTTTTATTCACATGATACTAACATAAAAATATTGCTCTGCTTTCACAGGTAAGAAGGCACAGAAGCACCTAGAATCTTCAGTCAAGAACTAGATCTTTGCTGCATATGTAAACAGATGTCAAAGTCATCAGTCAATGGCCTAAAAAACTCTCAGATGTACATAGTAGTAAAGAGAGAAGGCAGTGTAGGAAAGGGATATAAGCAAATGAATAATGTTAAAAAAACGCAACAACCGAGACACATATCCTTGGTACGTCATAACATTCTTCAGTTCCAAACAAAAGGAACAGGAAACGTCCCTATAAATCCCTAGTCTAGAACTTTGATGATTTCAGTCAAATTTCCCCACTAATACTTATGTACGGTTTATTGTAAACAGGAACCTAAGATGCAGTGCTGTACCTAAAGTTGTAAATGGAACATGCATGGCATCCTATCATCTCAAAACTAGTCGTGTTTTTTTGTCTATAAAGGCTTATCTGTCACAGAAACATAGAGGAAGGACTTTACACCACCAGGGTCTGTGCTTGCCCTTCACTTTAACAAATATTCTTTGTGTCACGCTCCAAAAATACATTTTATGTAATTTGCTGAAACTAGCTGAATGCGGTTAGTAGAATTCCGCCATAGGTATCCCAAGCATTAATGCATCATTTTAGCACCAAGTGCACTATCTTTCAGGGGAGCTCCACTTTCTTATGCACAGTTAAGGAGTTTGCTGGCCCAAGAGGCTACTGGAACTCCAGTAAGCTACTGCCACTCTGACACCTCTCTAAGTGACGGGCTCCTGTTACACACCACTAAAAACGATGTCTACAAGTCATTTAAATCACATAAAACACATGTTTTGACCAGAAAGAGATGCTGCAATCTACCACAGACTCTCATTGTGACAGAAAGAGATGGACATGATGAAGCAATAGCACTTGGGATCTTTTAGCACATGAATCGCCCCCACCCAAAATTAACCACTACTCAGCTCAGGATAAATGATTTAAACTGCTCTCTTTCAAAACAAGAAGAAGAGTCAGCATTTGGAGGTGTTTGGTCATAATACTTCAGCGACTGGACTCTGGACTACTCAGAAGATAGCGTGGGCTGAGGTTCCACTGTGGCTCGTCTGCACATCGTAGCACAAGGCATGAGGCTGCTCTGCCTGGAGCCTTAGGCATCCCTGTGAGGGGGATGCTCACTGGGGAAATGAGGAATGAATCGCTACCCAACAAAGCATACAGTGCTCTGGTGCTGGCTGCTCTAAATATTCCAACTGCACAGAGATCGACTGCAACAAAACTATTTTAAACAGAGTACTTTTTAAGTAAAATGGAAGGGATATCATACAGATAAAATTGGGAATACCACGTTAAGTGCTACAAGCACTTAATGCTGAAGAGGACATCCCTCACTATTAATATTGCATTAATGAATGCACAGCTTCCACTTCCTGCATCAGTTAGAAGAGATGCCAGTGGAGGTGTCTCGGGTAAAAAGCACTCTAGCTGTATGAAAGCAAGGAGCCTTGCAGCAAACAGTACTTTTACCTTTGAACCCTATTACAGCTCAAGTTTTTTTCACAGAGTGGTTAATAGACCCCTTCCTCCTGTAGTTCTGCCCCTATCTGCCAGCTTTCTAAGTCTGAGGACAAGTTGTCAGGAGAAGATAGGACCAGGTAATTTCATGTTGCTGTTGGTGTGCTGCTACAAACGCAGCCTCTGAAGGAGTTGAAGTAACAAATATGCCTGTGTGTATCTCCACGTCTGCTTTATTAACCAGAAATATGAAAAGACTACAACTTGTAGTTCCAGTTATGACACAGATTTTATAAACTTTGAATAATAAACAAAATAGCAGATAATAACAAATGGTCAATTTAAAAAAATGTCTTCCTTATCCAACTGAACTACAAGAATAGATTGCATCTTTTTCATTTTAAACTGGGTGGGGCAGGAAAGACAAGATATTAAACCAGACACTAATATTGTTTGTGATGGGCATGTTATGAGCACTTATACTCTACAATGAATTCTAACACTCTGACCTTCAGAGGTTTTGTTCCACTCAAAATAAAAGGATAAAACTGGCAAAAAGTATTTTAAAGCAGTATCATCCAAACATCGCAACATTACTGGATAGCAAAGTATCCAACAAGAAATTTTCAAATGAAAAGGTTTTTTCTAAAGACTAGTTTGATGAAAACTTTTGATCTCAAGTCTTGAACATTCTTAGTCACTGGATGGGCTACAATGGGTTACAGATAGCAATCTACAGGACTGTTTTGTTTTACAGTTTTATATGTAAGCCCTGAAATACTCTACAAGAACACTTCTTTCTGCATTATTTTTATATCATGTGAAGTGTTTGCTATTCCCAGTCAAACCTGACTAAATGGAAAATCCAAGCAGGTGTTCAAAAATAACAAAAATAATTTTCTGAGATATTCTGCAGGTGTTCCATGAATAAACAAGGAATAAACCGTTTAAAGAAACCCTCCAAACCAAACAAACCACCACCAAAACCCCACAGAAAAACCTCAAACAAAACACTTTATCACACAGTTCATGCTGAACAGCAAATTTTATCCGCATTATAGGCCTGACTATGCCAAACTCACAGTGTACCAGGAATGCCACCAGTACAACAGTTCTACGTGACAACAGTAATACTCTACCTGTACTTTAGCGCATTGATAGTACTGTCCCACCCCTAACTGACAACCATCAGGCTCACTGAAAGCCAGATCTGAAATTTAAAAGGATTTTGGAAGCATACAAAGATGTTTGGGGACGGACTTCATGGAACAAGAGTTGTTACTCTACTTTTCAAATTAAGATCAAGAATGCCACAACACCCCCAGCTCCCCAACCTGATGTCACTAAGCACTGGCCCCAGGAAAAATTGAAATGTCCAGTACTACAGCAGACATATCCTGTTTGGCTCATCAGCACCTGAGTGCAAAATCTCGGTTTACTAGTGTTTCAGAGAAGCTCACACTTCTTTTACAACGATCGTACTGAATGATAACAATATAGCATGAAAAATCAACTTTAAAAAAATGCCATTTTTAAGGTAACGTGAACACAGGCATCACTTTCAACTGAAAACAGCATCAGCCCTGGGACAGTGAATCTAAATGGTGGTTAGGATCTTGAGAAGGCCTGGACCGGGAAGTGTTAATACCCTTTCCTTATCTCAACACCACCCACCACTCTTCAAATTTCTCTTATCTCTTCTTTAGCACTCTGTACTCACTCCAATTCCAATATCTTTCTGTAGCCTTTTTCTCCTTTTGTTTTCCTTTAAGGTCTCCTTCCAGTTGTGAGACTGCCTAGCTCTGCATTTTCTTATGATCTTTATGAGAACCCACTTACACCATAAGCTGCTACACTAAGGCTATGTTTTTAGTCTTCAGTGACTGAAAAATTTAGCTGGAAGGAAAAGTGTTTCTTGCAGGCAACGCAGAACCCTAGAGGGCACATGAGACTCAGGAATTACTGTCCTTTGTCCCCACTTCTTGCTGTTTAAGACATTAAAATAAACAAAGCCACGGAACAGTCAGTTGAAAACCTTTTCACATCGCAATCCAATGATTAAGCACCCTAACCTTGGGCACTAGAATTATCTATTTATATTCACAGTTGCTTCAAAAGATACAACAGCTCAGCCATGATGTTGCTAAGCTGTCATAACAGGCATTTCCTTGTTCAGTTTATGCTGCACTGGATTATGTTCTCTAGCAGAGGAAGTACTTCTAAACTTATTTAATATAACCTCAGTTCCCCATTTTATTGTTTCATTACTGTAAACTCCTCTCAAAGATTCAAATCAGAGCCTATAATAATTATGCATACAAATTAAGTAAACAGTCATACATAGTCTCAAAAAAGTAGTAGTAATTTGCTGTTATGAGTCTCTCCTGCAACAAAGCCTTCTCAACAGGTGATTGAAATGATGGAGGACATTTATTCTTAAAAATACTGCAAGTAATTTATTATACTAATTCATCATACTCATGGAAAGTGTGCTTGAGCTTGAAAGGTTCAAGCACAAGACTTGGCAACTTTAAATCAGGCACTGCTGGAGGTACTCCTCTAAGATCCAACCCGTGGTTAAGAACCTCACAGTGGTTTACAAACATTCTGCCACAAATGAAGTATCGTCACTGAGTGCAACTCAATCTGGGGAAAAGTTCAGAGAATATCCATAAACATACATAAATAGTAGGGGGTAAAGTCAGAACTCCATTCAACACTCTCATCCCAATTCAAGTATTTATTTTTTTTTTTTTACTTACAATATCACATCCTTAAAAACTGTAGAAGAATTCATAAGAGGGAAAAGATTGCAGAGATAAAAATCTGTATTCTCTACATGTCCCATGTAATTCTTAATATTTATATTTTGACAGGTCCCAAAGTTTTTGAGCAAACTAGTACTCCACTGTGCTAGGAACAGAACATAGCAAGATGACAAACCTTGACACCAGGATTTAAATAACCAATTAAAAATTATTAGGTTGGGCAAAGTCTTTAATGAAGACTATATCTGAAAGGTTAAGAAGGTATGAAGGAGGAAGAATATAAAACTAAAGACCTTACAAAAGAAAGGTTAATAATTAAGTGAGGGGAGGAGACAATCATTTAACCAAAATGAGCATCATATGATATTGGTATGCAAGCCTGCGCAAGCATGGATACTTATGTTATCTAAATGAGATGAGCCAAGAAAGTCAGTTATTTGTGTCTTTGTTTCCATACTCAGCACTAGAAAAGTTTCCCCTTAAGGCACTGTATACTGTATTTCTCAGGGGGGAAAATCTGATGCTCTGCTAAAAATATCAAAGTTATTACTTCCACAAATTTCTTCATCAATTCTACATATATGAAAAATGGTAGACAATCACAATATATGCAGCAGTGATAGTTCCAGAAAAAGTTTTTTGGAAATTTTCCATGTTTGCTGTTTTATAAGTCAGTCATTAGGAGGCAGCAAATGGCTCAAAACCATGTGGGAAAACAAATCCTGTAGGAAATTGAAAGCAAATAGGATAGTAAGAACTAGGAGTGGGAAATAAATTCAGATACAGAAGTGACTTATTGACATTCTCTAATTCGATCAGCTGTCAGGTTACATCAAAGAAAATACCTGGAAGATATTTGTTAAACAATTTGGGATCTCATTAATGGAAACCAGACCCAAACTTTATATGGTTGACTGTGTATTTCTGATAATGTTAAAAATCAAAAGACTTATCCTAGCCTGTTTTCCTGTAGCATGCTTTCTAAGTTGGTATCACAACATTGTAGACACATATGCATAAGGAACACAAAACAAATCATGTCCCATACCATTTCATCTAAAACAAACAGCTTCTAACTGAAGGTTCACAGTTCTAAATGATTTCCATGATTTCTCTTTTCAAAGTATAATTTAAAAGCCAGTGTGGTTTTACTAGTGCTTCATTAGCAACAATAATAAAACCTTAGCCAGTAACATTCATACCTCTCTACTCTTCCTACCAGAATACAGTATATGCCATGCCAAAAATAACATGAGCTTTCTTAAAAAATAAAAATAAACCCCAGAATTTCTACTATGAGTGCCTACTTTTTTTGTAAAATTGATGGTGGTATTTTATATTGTGCAACCAGGAGGCTGTTTTTCAAATGCATTTATATCTGAATCAACACACAAGTGGAAAAGGAGAAACATTTTATATTCTAAGCAAGTCTGTAAATATGAAAAGATTAAAATACGGGCTAGGTTTGCTCACATCTTTGAATATGAGATGTAAATTAGTGTTTATTTCACAAGCTGTATTATCTTCAACACAGAACAATGCACATATCTATCTGACTAAACAGTTATGGTAAGTAACAGAGATGAGAAGAGTTAAGACACATCAGTATTTCACGTTAAGAGATTCATAAAGCTGTACAACAGTCTTACAACACAGAATTTGCAATTAATCAAACCATTCCAGCTTTTCCACAGTAATCGTGAGATACGAATAAGAGAAACAAGGCATAAACTTACTATTTGTTAGGTGTCCACGCTGTCCTTTGGTCTGAGTTAATGGGAAATAATTACCACTAGGAAATCTGGTAAGCAGAAATACAATAAACATTAGCATGCCAAAAAGAATAAACTCAGGTTCTTGCAAGTATTTTTTCCCCATAATACTTCATAGGCAAGGTTAAAAAAAAAAAAAAAAAAAAAAAAAAAGAACCAAAAAAAAGCAAAGTTGAAAAAATATATATACACATTTAAAACATAGTCCAGCAGTGTTCAAGGATCCTTGCCTCTCAAACTTTAAAGGAGCACAGACAAACGTTGAGATGCCTATAATAGAACAAAAATCCAAGTTCTCAATCACTGGTTACGCAGTATGTGTCAGTAAGGAAGACAATTTCCAAAATAATGATTAATGTATTATCCAGATTTTTTCCTCTCTCTCTCTTTTCCCCTTCCCATTCAGGTTTTTCTTCTTATAAAATGCACATAGGTTTTTTCTTCCCTGTACCCTGACTCAGGCCTGGCTTTGAAATGCATTTCAATCTCTCAACACAGACTGCTTTCACTGCATTTAGAGTCCCACCAAGGCCCAGCTTTAAAAGCTACTGATTCTTTTTTTCTTTAGCCTTCCTCACAAAGGAAGGGTATTTTGTAAATTACCAGCTCGTTCAGATCAACAAAAGGTACTTTCATAGAAAGCCCCATTTGATTTTGCTCAAATTTGATTACAAGGATGGAGAAAAGGAAAGGAAGTCAAAAAGAAAAACCCCAGATGGCTTTTTCATTCATCTCAGTGAATGAGCTTTATCTGTGCCTTTTGAAACTGTAGCAGTGGAAAAGCATTTCTGTTGGCTTAAAAAACTTGACAAAAATTATTGGTTTGCCATTTCTCATGTAACTGCCATTGGGAACTGGATGAAAAGACTTTTTCATGGGATCGCCTGCTTGGATCAAAATAATGGAGATTAGGTATTTCATTATAAATTACAGTGGGAGATAGAGCAGGCTGTCATATTAATAGCAACCTGCTCATGGCCTTCAATGGTAGCTATTCTCCTAGACAAAGGACCAAGGGGGTTGTCTATTGAACTTGTACTTTAGGCCTGATCAATTTTCTATCATCAAGGCAAAAGGTGAGGTGACTAACAAAAGAATTCACACATGACTGACCTCATAAGCCTATAGATAAAACAGCTTAAAGAAACAAAACACATCCTGAAATTATGGGTGATAAACTGTATAAAGGAAAAAGAAGAAGAGAAATGATAGAAAAAGGGAAAGAAAGAGCATGTGGTCTATAATTCTCCCTCCCTTCTTAGGTGAATGGACATATTAAAAGCTACTTGTTTTCAGCTGCAGATAATTGCAGCCTTGCTTTGCCATGTTCTGCCTTAAATCCTTCCGTGTACTTTTTCCTCCAACACTGTTCCAGTAATTTCATTCACGAGTAACCACAGTACTGGGTTTAATATAGAACTTCCAAGAGCTGTAGCCGCACACAGAAAGGATTACACATAACATCACAGGCAGAAAGGTGTCACACAGGCATTACATTTATAATCAAATTACAGAAATAGCTATGATCCTTTGGGTTGGTATGTTTTTATACAAAACCTTGCTAATTAAGTGAAAGTTGGACAACTGAGTTATAAAACGACAACACCCCCCAGAACTCGAGCATCTTGACACCTTTTTCTTTCACTAAGATGGTATGGAATTTTATACAGTGTGCAAAACAGCATGTAAAATGGCTATAATATATTTAGGTACCCTTACAAGTATATTATCTGCATTTCTTCTCCTGCTTCCTAGGAGATGAAGCCCCTTCTGCAGCATTAGCATTCAGCTTCGTCGATCAGCTAGCGATACAGAGGATGAAATCTTCACTCTCCTGAAGCCAAATATATTGCAGCAAGATGTTCACTGATCTCTGTCAAGATGAAGATTTCCTCCAGTTTGCTGTACACACAGGAACTCAATTACCCAGAACACTTTTATGTTTCCTGATACATCTTAACTCCGTTGAAATTTCCCACAAGATGTTAGCGTTCATATCCCCTCCCATGACATTTGCATAACTAAGGCAAAATTGTGGAAGCAAGCTAATATTTGTATTTGAAGGCCAAAACACTAGCTAAAGCAGCTGAGAATTCCCCTTACACACAGTTAACAATAGCTCAAGCACAAATGGTACCCAGCAGTCCACTTCCATCACGCCAGGGGAGGGGATAGCAGTCTAGAATTTGGTTTCACATCCCAGCTACACAGCCACCAAGAAGTCAGTATGTGCCAAGTTTTCGGAGATATTTAGGAATTTCTCCTTTCAGCCCTACCAATGCAGTGATACTGCAATTTCAAAAATGAAAGCTAGCTACCAATTTGTGGCCCTTTGTCCCAAGATCACAGACCCACCTATCTGCATAACGATATTTACATAAAAACATTGAAATAATCCAGGCCTAAAGTGAATGCTTTTTAGTGAGGTAAGATCCAGAAACAGCTAGATGGAACACATGGGAGGCTGCAAACTGCTGCAAGAGAGGAACTTCTGAACCCTAACTTTGCTGCAGAAGACAATAGATTGTTGGATTACAGACCAAGTCCGATTGAAAATAAATGTAGATTCTTTATTACACTGAAAACATTAAACAACTCATTGTAAACATCATTTCTGGAAGCAAAGACAAGATGAAGACAGGCAAAACAACAGCACTATGTGTTAAGCTTTGTCTGCCAATGCAAAAGACTGAGAATCACTGCCAAAGTACATACCTCCAAGCAGCTCAGATACGTGACATCATATTTGAAATTACTAGAAGTGCTAGTGGTAATGATATCTTTCCATTATCCCAGAGATGCACTGATGATTACTAAATGATTAGCAATTAATCCCAACTTTACATCCTCTATGAGGGGCTCTACTGAGTAGTTACAGAATAAAGAGCACTTGTAATCATTGTAGATAGCTCTCTGAAAGTATTGGCTCCGTGCTCAGTAGCAGTGAGAAAGGCAAATGGAATATTAAGAGCTATTTTTAAAAATACAGCCCAAGCAGAAAATATGTTTTGTTAGAGCATCAATATAGTTTAAGTACCCCCTATTAAAAGTCAGAAGCAAGGCAACATACCAAAAAGACACATAGGTGCAACCACACACTTCAGAAGAAATAATGAAGCAAGCACCAACTGCCTCTATGACCTAGACAGGCTTTACCCACACAACACATCTCATACCGGACACACGTAATTAGTAATCGTCTAACGCACACTGGAGAATTAATAAAAAGCCAATGTCAGTGTTGTTTTTTTTGTTTTGTTTTGCTTTGCTTATTTAATGCAGGGTTGTGAGTGGAGTCCTGCTTAGGATGTTGTAGTAAACCTTAATGGCAAAGTCCATGCCTTTGCACTCCACGTCCTGCCCTCGCAGACCTGCCTATACAGGGGCATCGTTGCATTTGGCCACACTACTGCTCCTTATGTTGCTCTCAGAAGCAGGAAGGGACAGAACCCCAACCCCAAATCCAGTTCTGTTGCTCAAACAACAGTACTGTTTATTTAAAAGTACATGCTGTATTTCCCACTCTGGACTTCTCCATGACTATTGTTGCCCAACCAGTTACTCTTTATGCTAAAAAGCTACTTCTGTATTACAAGTTTCCTTTTGGGTAAAAACTACCAGTACCTGGCAAAAGGAGACAGAATTAGTAATATTTGACATAATTTTTAGACTGCAAAACATTGTTGATACAAAGCTTGGCTTAATTTTTGATAATTGTCAAATAGTGAGCCCCAGTAATAACCAGAATTGTATCTCCTAAAGCAGTTCTCACGAGAATTTGAATTATAACATATGTTAATCAAAATCCAATTTATCAGGGGAACAAAGAGAGCTCTAAGTTTAACTTCTGCATTCTGTGCTCCTGTAAGCACTCAGTCTGTTTGGACATTCTGATTGCTGGGTAACAGAGTCACTGCCAGAGCTAATGAAAATAATTCAGGGAGAGCACTGACTAAGAAATGTCCACATAGGTAATGTAATTATAAAATATGTGTCCACATAGCGGGCCAAGAAAATCAGAACCTCGAGAATAACTCCCCTCATAGAAAAACCATAACAGCTATTTCTGTTGGCTTTTCATTACTTTTGTCTGAGATGTGCCTGGTTTGTTCTCAGCTTCCACATCACAGACTCATTGTCACATTTTCCTCTAATTTATAATCTCAGTGCAAGAGACCTGCAGAATAAATAAAGTCTGTCACCCCCAAAGCCTATCAACTTCCCCATTTGGCACCCTTTGAACAGCATAATAGCTAACTGGTCTTCTCTCTCCCATTAGTTCTCGGTGAAATAATTGTACCCAAAAGATAATTTTTGGGTTTGAAAGTGCATATCAAGCTTTTTTTTTTTCCAAATTTCTTTTCGCATATATTTTCTGGATAATCTTTGCAAATAATTCTTACAGTGCACTTTAAAGAAGTACTGCAGACATCATAGCATGACGGTTTGTCATCAGCCATATTGGCAGAATGAAAAGTCTTGCTTTCTGATGAGGCCCATTTTATGAACAAAACTGAACTGCACACATGCTTATGTGTTTCCCTGAACTGGGACCTACACAAGTGACGTTCAGAAACGCCTATTTGCACAAGCTCCAGTTAGAAATATGTTTTCCATTAAAATTCAACATGCATTCTTGCCAATGAACCAAAACCCACCCAAAACAAAAAACCTCTTTTGCCTATCAATAGGGGAAGATAGATTTACAAGATTCTTTTTACAATGAAAAAAGACAGTAGCATTAATAACTCTTAGCCCAGCTTATGAACAAAGTGGTGTGTAAGTATATGCAGTAAAACTAGTCCTCATGTTTCCTCAAGTTATTTTGCATTAATTAGATAAATGATGCTACATGCCTGTATATCTTTCTCAAAAGTCTTTTTAGACATATTGGGATAGAATCGTTGCTTTTTTTTTTTTTTTTTTTTTTAATAGCATTTTATAGTTTCCCTCCTTTAGGGTTGTAGAAGGTTCATCATCAGCTTTAATTGTACTAGGCAGGAAGAGAGCTAATATTCGTAAAGATTCTGTCACATATTATTTTAAATCACTGTGGTTGCTAAACTCAAACAGTTATTAAAAGCATTTGAAGAAGCAACGTTATAGGTCAGAGAAAGTGAAAAAATAAGCTTGCTTGTTTTGTGGCTTCTAACCAAAAACTATAAATGTCTGCTAAATAATTTCAGGTAGAGCAGATAAATTCATGACGTAAGACAACCAGAGAGTACTCTGCCAGTAACTCGCTCCCATTTGTACAATAAAAGTTCTATTTAAGTGATCTGGTTCGTTTTGATCGCTGTGTTATGGCATGTAAAATGACTTGCTGGGAAGCCATTCCCAGAGCACTCAGGATTTTAAAGTTAGCAGACTGAATTTCCCCAGCTACCTAAAGGAAGGCAGTGTAAGTCAAGGAGTGCAAGTGTGGTTTGCTCTAGGCATGAAACTGCACTTAGGAAAAAGCTCCCGCCTCCACACTCACCCTGACCTATTGCTTTGTTCCTTTTAAATTTCCCTTGTCTTATTTCCAGCTCTTTCCTCCTTCTTACATTCCATTGTCTTGATTCCACTTTCCTGACTAAATTTTTGAAACCACTGTGAATCAAGAATGATTCAGGGAAGATATGGAACATTTGACGAAGATGCTCCCTGAAAAATACTTCATTCTAAAAGAGAGGTTTTATTTACTTATCTCAAATATTTAAAAAAACCCTATCCAATCTGGGCATTCAACAATTTCAAATTAAAGTGTCTTTAGGAAAAAAAAAATATTTCAAAAAACAAATAGGTAAATCACAGATTTGGATAAAAAAAAAAAATGCCACTTGGAGAATATGTTGTATCAATAACAACCTGTTAAGTAGTCAAAGTAGTATCCAGAACTGGATTTGTCTGTTTTGCCTCAGTTGGGGGCAGGGATACGAGATGCTTTAGAACAACTAAAAGCACTTTAGAACAAGGTGCTTTTTACATTTGACTCAGCTTCAGGAACTGAGAAGTTCTTTCATTTAGGTAGTTATAAACAAAGTCCTATATGCAAATACTACATGAAAAAGTATTAACTTAATTCATAGCTTCATTATATTTTTTCACTGATGTATCACTATACATAAAATATAGTGGCTTTTAAACTCAAAAATACAGTGTAAGAAGTGAGAAGAACCACAGATTGAACTGATTACGTTACCCAGATTTCAACCTGAACAATTCACTAGACTAGCAGTTGAATTTACACATAACCACAAAAAAAAAAAAAAAAAAAAAAAAAAAAAAAAAAAAAAAAAAAAAAAAAAATCACATTTTAATAAACCCAGACAACTGACGGACGAGGTTGCCTGAAACAGAAATCAAGAAAAAAAGGTAGCTCTTTTTAACAAAAAGGAAGATAAAGAAAAAAGCGATGCTGATTGCCCCAATACAAAGGAAGGATATAAATATTTTTAGTCACCTTGGCTAGAAGTTAATTTCTTCATTGACTTCAAGCATAAGATGTAAACATCTGAAAGTGGAAACTGTCAAAGTATGCAAGAGCATGCAAAGACAGTGCCAGAAAAGCAAACAATTAAATTGAAGTATAATTAGCAAGAGACAAAGGATAAAAAGAGGTTCTACAAATATACTTCAGAGCAAGAGGAGGATCAAGGAAAACTACTGGTTGGTCAGCAGCTTGAAGGTGAAAGCAAGCTATTGACATGTTGTGCCAAGAAGTCTGAACTGTTTAGTGCTTTATTGACAGCTCTTGCTAAGAAGGTCAATTGTAATCAACTGGCTCCCACAATTAAAATCTATCAAATAAAGAAAAAAAAAAGAAAAGAGTGGGGGAAATTATCAGGACAGAGCAGAGAAAGAAAAGATCAGGAAAAATATGTAGGTCAAATAATTCACCATTGGCTATGCCATATTAAATTTGCCCAAAGACTTAGAGAAGTGGATGAATATCAGAGCTGCTATGGCCTGAAAGCTGTTATCATTAGAATTATTTCTGAAAGCACAGGATGAATGGCTATGGGTACAAAAACCTTCAAAAGAACCAAAATAATGCCTACCTTATAAGTAGGAGGAAGAAATGATAACCTAATTCCTTTAATTAAATTTTCCAAGTTAAATCTAAAACTAAAAGAAAAACAGAAAATGAGTAACTGAGCATTGATTTATTAAGAACAAGGCATACCAAGGTACCAAGGCTCGTACTAATGGGAAATAATTGATGTTGCATTTCATGATTTTAGGAAGACTTTCAGCATCATCGCACAGGATTGCCTCCTGATCTAACCAAGAAACATTACCTAAATAGTATTACTACAGGGCAAATAGCTATAGAAAAAACCCCACCAAAACCAAACTATAGCTGTTGGTGATTCACTGTCTAGAAGGAAAAAAGGCATCAAATTGAGTTCTTGGTCAGCACTGAACCCAGTACTATTCTTTATTTTCATCATTAATCTTGATGACAAAAGAGAAACTGGTCCCATAATGTTTGAAGGTAGATCTAAGTTAGGAAAGTCTTCAGCCATGCTGGGGGAGACAATCAGAGTCCCAAAAGATATTGGCAGAAGTGGTTTGCAAAAGATTAACTGTGGTTCAAGGACAAGTATACTATTTCTTACTCTCAGAAATAATCAACATCAGAAATGTAGGTTGAGAAACAGCACAACAGTTCTGCACTAAAGGATCTGTGTCAGAAGCTACACCTGAATCTACAAAGCTGTTGCAAATAAACCCAAGTATCATACTGGAAGGCTTATAGACAGAATAAAGCATGCCCTGAATACCGCCTGTAATGATCTTTTCGCTTTACTTGCTTTTGATAAGGTCTTAAATGGATTACTGTTTAGTTGTGGACACTGCCAGCAGGTTAAAAATAAGATGTTAATTTGAAAGAGCAGCAGTCTAGAAAACAATCTACAAGACAAGACTGAAATATTGGACCTTATTCTAGAAAAGACATAAACCCCCCATCACTTTATCACAACAGAAATATGCACTTACATCCCAGATATGGAGATTTGAGTTAGACATTAAAAAAAAAAAATCATCACAGAGGTAAAGACAGATGTGCACAGAAAACAGAAAATCCCTGGATACCTTTGGAAACTGGTTAGAAAAATGTCTGTCAGGAATGGTTTAGTTATAACAGATTCTGTATTTAAGACAATTTAAGGTTTCTTCCAGACTTTTTTCTACTTAGTCTTTTACTGCAAAATAATCATTAAAAAAAAAGTAGCTGAAAATATATTTCACTAAATCCTGTTAAAGCTGTTATATATGTCGATTTAAAGTAACTTTTCCCTCAAACTTTATCAAGTCAGAACACTCTCTAGGCCAAACAGAATCAATTATAGCCCTGTCCCATTTCACCCTTTTTACAGCATCACCTTGTCCTCAGAGGGGTAGTAACAGTTGTATCCCTCTCTTCCTAAACCACCTCCTTTCCTTTTCCCTTCTGAACCCTCAGGTGCATCAAACAAACATGAAACCTCACCGCAAGCACCTCGGAATTTATGAAATGAGAATGCATCTGCTCTCATATAGGACTACAGCATCAAGTCCAAAAATATGACAAAAATCTGTGTAAATAGCCTCAATTACCTATTTCAACACATGAAGATATAGTCCTCATCTTGGAAAGCTTATTAGATACTAACTAAACAAATAAAATAAACATCTCATGTCAAACTTAAACCAATAGTATGGTCGTATGATGTTCTTTAACTGGATTTCTGTGTTCCAGCCTAACTCAAGTGATTTCCACATTCTGACAACTCCAGGTTCAATTACCATGACAACATGAACACATAATTATATACATGCATGGAAAGCAAAACTAGAATAGGAGAAAGCGTCTGGAGAAAGCATCTGTGTGTGTACCTGCATGCTGAATAAAAAAACAAAACAAACAAACCCCAGACTGGAATGTATTTCTTCTAAATGTATTTTTGCAGGGGAGCGTAACAGTTAGAAAAACAGTGAATTAAATTTGAATTCAACAAAACATGAATCAAACAATATGATTACCTCAAACTTCACTTTACTACATTTTTCAATTCCACTAGAAAAACTCTGAAAGTTAATTAAAAAAGTTTTCTATGAAGTTTAGATTTTGAATGAGATCTCATACAATTACAAATACTTATTAGGTTGTTAGGGACTGATTCATGTTAGAGGTTTCAGCTGGGAATTTACTATCATCAAAATAAATTAGTTTATTAGACTACTTACACAATAACAATTATAAGGTGTTTAAAACCTCCTTTTTTTGTAAATATAGCTTTCCTGTATTGGCATTACAAGCTTAGTGAATTGTGTCTTCTTTTTAAAAATATATTTTTAAGAAACACTTTTAAAAACTCCCCATTTCTCTTAAATATCATAGCCTAGTCATCACTGTTCCCAGTAAATATAAACTCAGTTGTGAATTCTAACTTCAGGCTTTGTGCCCATTCACTGTTGATTTTTTATCCCTATGGTGGTATCAACAAATACTTCATTTATTATCAGTTAGTAGCAGCTGTGGTGGCTTTTGATGTAAATAAGAGAGATGTCTTTAGACAAGGACTGAAGTCACCAAGCTCATTTAACTAGGACACTGAAACTGGAAGCTAACCTGGGCATTAGTTTCAGCTACTGAGCAGGGAGAGCAGAGGTCTATTACTACGTTTCTGAGAAATCAGTCCAAGTCATCAAGTTATATCCATGCAATTTCTCTCACCGACATTAATTTTTGGATGCAGGAAATTTTTTTTTTTTGCTGTGAAATATCAAAGTGAAATGGAGTTATGACTTCAGAAATATAGGACTGGTCACTGACTATTTTTCCTAGAGAGAACACCCATCTTCTCCCGGGACATGGATCCTTTCCCCATTACAAGCTCTGGCTTTGTCAGCACACGGAGTTTGGCCACTGCTCCCAGAATCAGGGGGTCAGAAGCTCCTTGTCTGTAACATGTATTGCTCACTGGGATTTGGAAGCAGCTTTGGATATTCCTATCTTCCCAGGCTGTTGTTCTCAAGGAGCTTGGGCAGATAACAAATCAGAAACAGAAAACAGTACTCACCTAGCTGACTTCAAAGAGCAGCACTTATATTATTGAACTGATAAGACCATTCATATGCCTTACGTGTCAAAATGAATAGACTGAACGTCTTTGAACGTCCTTCAGAACAGGACACAGAAAAGAAAGTCTCACACAGGTATGAAAACATTAAACAAGCACTTCCAGTGGTGGTGGTAAGATAGGAGAGTTTGACATCATTTAAACGAATTATAGTCCTCTCACGGACCTTTAAAGGGAGCAAGATTTTTGTCTGAGATGAGAACCAAAGAGATGGAGTGAGACAGGGTAAGAAAGAGGGAAGTTATTTCTGATAGCAATGACTAAAAATAAACTCCATCCTGTCCTGCTGTGACTAAATAAAAGTCTTTCGTGAAACAAGGGACAGTAGAAAGACTAGCAATTCACTGACAGTGCCTCTATGACAACGTATGTCATCACGGACTAATTTAATCCACAATAAGCCTCCAAAACTCACAACAGCCCAGGAGATCCTATGAAAGTTTTTTTTAATGTGATCATTTCAAGCCTCCCAAAACACTGCAACCAATGGCTTCGCTACCAAGGTAGGGGGTCTCTCAACACATAGCCATGGAGCAGCAAGCAAGCCAGCTGTGCAGACATTTGGGAACAAACTACACTTTTTCTTTCATGTGATAGCCAAGAAATGAATTATTTCTGTTCTAATTTGACTGTATCAACCCCCAAAACTCAATATTAATATGCCATATTCACCAGATTTGGTAGGTAGGACCCCTTAACCAAGCAAAATATTAAAAGCAAAATATCAGGTTGTTAAAGGACTAAGAAAAACAAAAAAGTGAGGATCAAGAAGAGTTTCAAAATGTTAGAACAAGACCAGCAGTTTTGCAAACAACAAACCAAGATAATAGTCAAATATCTTAAAATAAACAAATTAGCATCCCCAAAACTGTAATATTGTTCAAACCTTCTGATAAAATTATGTAGATTGATAATAGATAACAAGGTCTTAAGGAAACTGATTCTGCCATGGGTAATCTTGCTTGGGAAGTCCATTGAGAATAACACTTAAAAAGGATTCTGCAAATAGAGGGTTTAACTGTTTGCAGATCCTTTGCAAAGTTCTTAAATTATCCAAGCAAACATAACTTTTATAAGGAAAAAAAATACCAAGTCCATTAAAATTGCAGTCTCTGAAAAGACAGTATCACAGCACTTTTCAAATTACTATTCCTTTTCAAATAGGGAATTAAATTTAGTATGTATAAAGCTCTGCAAATTGAATCCATCCAAATTAATCTCTGGCCCCTAATATCAAAGGAAACTTAACTTACACCTCGAACTCCCCAAGAAGAGTATAGGAGGAAATACAGGTGAAGGCACAGCACACTGGAACACATACAGGAACTGACCTCAACTGGCTTTGCATCACTACACAAACAAAAAAGCCCAAGATATTAAAAGAATTAGAAACATATATAAGGATATATATCTCACTTCTGAATTCAATTTAAAGATGTGAACAGGACAAACCAGCACCAGCACTACCTCCAGCTTTATCCTGGGTCCTGCAGAACAAGGCTGCGTTTGCTTTAGCAGCCCTGGGGTGGCTGAGGGCAATTAACTGATTACAGAAGGCAACAACTGTGATTGAGGTCGGGCAGGAGGGTTACGTCTTCTGCTTTGCACTGCTCCTTCCGCACAATAGTTCATAGCCTTCTGAGAAAAACAAAGCATAGTGCACCGACTCAGCTGTAGCCTCAAGTTCCAGTTTTGTACTACATTACGTGTGAAAGATTTTCTTCCTCCTTCCCACGGGCACTGGTCTTTTCCTATGTCCTCTGTATGGAGCTCCCAGCTGAAGTTTGGCAATAGGGTCTGATAAAGAAATTGCAAGGCTAGGGAAGAACTCTCTTTTGCTTGCTTTCTTTCAATTTTTCTGTGTCTTTTTTTCTATTACTATTTTTTTGTGTGGTAATTTATAAGTTTATAACAAAATTTCTATTCTCAGTATTCCTCTGAATCTTAAGCATCTTCTAACTTTATACTTTCACAGCATATATTTTAATCTTTATTCGTTCACAGCATATATTAAAGATATAACATGTATTAGGATGGTCGTATTTATAGCAGAGCTTCAGTCATTACCCTTCAGGTCTAATTTATCCATAAAGACCGTGTTAACATATCTTTGAACATTTTCATCGCATTAATGAATTCATAAGATTTTGCTGTTTTATTAGTAGTGACAGGAACGGCAGTTTGATGTCAGAATAATGGCTTTAACCAGCTTCCTGATTTACCATGCTAAATTTTACATTCTCCGAGCACCTGAGGTAATGTCTATTCTTACCCAATAAGCTCTAAAGCTTCAGCTACTTCTGTTATTACTTTTTTTATGCGTAAGCTTTTTGATCTCCTGTTAGATTCCTACATCACAAAAGAGACACAGAGGTATTTTCCTTGACGAAGAATTCAAGAATAGGTAAAGAAACATTTGATCTGATGAACTTACAGACAACTTGGTTTAAAATTTTTCAAGTGCTTATAATAAAACTTTGACAAAGGGATTTGGAAGTTCTAATTAAAGGCAAGGTGTTTCTATCTACAGCACAGAGATGGAGAGAACAGATCTGTCAAAGATAACGGGAATGATGTTTTCCTGTTCTCCTGACAGTGTCACCCCCAGTCAGTGTGACACTACACTCCCGAGGCTTGCTCTCCTTACGCTATATCCAGAATCAGTGTTAGCTTAGAAAAACACTCCCTTTCAACTTTAAGAAGCTAGAACTCAGGACCACACGTCCTGAGTGTTGGTGGTGAGATGGCAGCGGGGCTGCAGGTGCCCCCATGAGGGGAGGTCGGAGCTGCCCTGTGCTGGACACAGACGGTTCCACAGCTGAGCCTCCCAGCCATGCTGGTGGCACCTCTGGGAAAACCTATAGAAGGAGGAAAAATGTTGCCTTGTGGTGTTTTCCTCACAGGATCGAGGGAAATGAAATTTGAGACACGGCCCTGCAAGCACTCAGGTCATTGAAGAAGGGGGAGAAGGTGCTGCAGAGGCCCACAGCCCGTGGGGAGACTCCAGTGGAGTGGGTTGTCCCCCCGCAGCCCATGGGGAGACCGTGTGGGATCAGATATCCACCTGCAGGCTCGGACCGACAAACTGCTCTCGGGCAATGGCAGTCTGTACCTTTGGACAATTTTAATGGCATAATGAATTGAAAAGTTTTTGTTGTTTTCTCTGCAGTGACAAAATCAGACTGCTTAATGTCATAACAAATAATTTAACCAGCTCCTGATCAATCATTTGTAAAAGTTTATATTCACTGCGAATTTTAATTTGCTTATCAGAGACCTGTAGTCTTTTTCTATGCTGCCAAAAAGGTGTCTTAGACACAAAAATGTTTAGGTAAAACTGCTTTTGGCAAATGTATTCAATCAGTGTTGCCAAGAATACTTGGCATCCATCGCGGGCGCAGTGGGGAAGGGGGTTTGTGGTCTGTTCATGACAGTTCCTCTTTGCTGTTCCTTTCTTCTCATGCTTTTTCCCTGTCCCAAAATGCACCTTCCACAGGCTGCAGTCCTTTCAGGGTAAACCTGGTCCAGCGCAGGCTCTCTACAGGCCAGTTTGTTCCAGGAATATCCACCTATCAGATATGTGCTGAATGTACCCCACAAATCTTAAACAGATAATGTATCTTTAGCTTTTATTGAAAAGCAAGGTCCTTTATTTTCTGTCATCCTTTTCCACTACATTGAGACAAGATTTTACAACATATTGACCTAGTAGATTATCGTCTGAAGTAAATCCCACAGAAGAACAATGTGGAGTAGTACAAAGACAGCATGCCAGGGCATTTATCTCTTCCACTTAAACCTAGAAACACAGAATAAGTACATATATCTAGTCTCCCAAAAGGCTGAAAAGTCCAAGTTGTAGTAATAAGCAATCCCCATAGCTTGGGATGCTGTCTACAGATGGTGTGCTCTCACTCTGAAAATCAATTAGGGAAGAGGGGTCTTTTTGCTCAGTGTTTTGATTCACTTGAGAGTCTTTAATAAGGAGCACTGAAACAGATCTTGGCTTTCTCATGTGCACTAGGTACAGCAATTGCTGATGAAACTGCAGTACATAGCATTGCCATAGAAAACAATTCCCAAATGGTTCAGTACAGTAAAAGATGACAGATCAGAGAAATAGCAGGACCATTTCTGACAAATGGGAACAAATCAGAAAAGCATACTTCCCTGCTCCCTATAATGTATAAACATAGCTGGGACAATTAGTATTTTTCAAGTAGTACATTATAACTGGGATTATACATAGTACATAGTCTCAATTTTTTTTTTAATCTATGCAAAAGACATAACCTCAAAAGTATGCAATTTAGTATACAGAACAAATTGGATTAAATAGGAAGAAGATGAAAATAGTCTGCTTGCTGAACACATGAAAAGTTTTAATAATTCATATAGTTTGTTTTTAATCATAAGATTTAAGAAAATGCAGATATAGTGAATCAGTATGGTCCACTGAATACACAGTGGTTCTAGGCCTGGGCCCTATCCTCAATTCTTTCCATAGATCACTTCTTGCCTCAGAGAAGATACATGCAAATCCATTAAATTACTTTAGGTACATAACCCCTCAGTCATCACATTTGTGAGTTGAAAGCAGCATTGTGGATTGTGAGTTTAAGCTTCTGAAATACAGAGAAATTGAATAAATGAGCAAAAGTTCTTCCTTCTGAATATAGAAATGGTTTGTCATATGCAATTTATAACAGCCCCCTCATTATAGAGAACTTTTTCACCATATGATTGTGTGTATAAGAACAATTAAAAAAATCAGAATTCTCAGTATTTTCTTCAAATGAGCTGACTGGGTGTGAAAGGTGCTGGACTGACAGCTCTGATAAGTGAAGTCCTCTTTCTTCTGAATTGATACAGTACAGAGAATAGCAATGCAATTTTCATTCACACTCTCCCGGGTATGTAATTTATCCCTGACCTTGAGAAGTGCCCGTTTAATCATTAGCCTCTCTACTGAAGCTGCTAACAAGAAAGGCAACCAGAGCAGCGTAAGGCACCTGTTCATTAGGGAGTAGACTGAGAAAGAACATCAGCTCAGCACAGCACACAGCACCGCGTAGAAAGAACTCTTCTACGTGTAGTTGATCCTCCTCTCTGAAAGTAACACCAGTATTGTTAGTAATATATATTTTATACAGTTGTAGGCTCACATTTTATTTGGTCGAAAGCACAGAAATTAAAACCTTCTTCTAAAAGTTAAGCTAATTGAGGAACCTATGGTGAGAAATACCTGATCATTTAAGCATTTAATATGCTCACACTGTCTGCATAAGTGACAACGAGCCATGTTCTTTGAGATGCATATTTTTGCTATTTATAAGCCTGAAAAAGGTATGGGACATTTGGTTTTCCTCTTTGGAAGTCTATGGCACTCTTCAAATGTTTGATACAATATTAGGGGAAAAAAATCCCTACCCCAAGTCATCTGTGTTTCGCTGAACAATTGAAAAAATACTAATTATGGAGGAAGACAAAAAGAACTGGACAGATATGAACAAGTTACATGCAAGTCTGTTGAACAGATTATTATTCAACAGCAATGCATAATTTTCATCTCAGATAAAGAATTTGAGTATTAAGAAAAACAGGATCTATATATACTATACAGGGATATTTAACCAGACATAATGAGTGAGATTCAGTCTTAAAATACTCATCTGATGGAAACTATCACACAAGGAATAAGCATTAAATACTTCTGTGTATCCTCGGTCTTTTAATTCGGAAGAGATAAAGGTGAAGAGTCCAAATACTTTCATACATTAGTGATGAAAACAGAAGATGGATGTGAAAAAAATAAATAGGAAAGAAGGTAGAAAAGCTAGACTTTTAAATCCCAAAGTTAAATTTAAATCTCTGTAACTTGGGAGACATTAGCACTGTGGTATGAAATGTATCATCAGAAGTGTCTACACACATTATTAAAAACATTTACTTAAAGACTTTTGAATTGAAAGCTTCAAATTTGAGTGTGCATGGACAGAAGTAAAGGTTTTCTGGGTGCCATTTTGTAATTGTAGGTGAAATTCACATTCTGTGTGACAAAAAACAAAGAGCAGGCAACACTTGCTCTAGGAATCGCAACGTGATTTTTATTCATGGTTCTGTTGTGGAAAATGTACTGAATAATGGTATTTGATATTCAGCGTCTCCTGCAAACTGCCAGTGTTGGAATTTGCCTCCTGAAAGCATGTGTTTGATAACTGGGCTTCTTTTTTTTCCCCCCTGCTCATCTATATGTGTGTGGTTTTCCTTTTAACCCTCACCCCTTTTTAATTTAAATAAAACTCTGGAAAAAAAAAAAAGAAACAGAAGATCACAGGATGTGAAGATGCCATTCTGGGAACTAGCAAGCAGTCTCAACAGTAAAAGAAGCCAAGTGATCTTTCAAGTGGGCTATTACTGTAGTTGTGGGAGCAGAATAATGAAACTGAACAGAATAATTGGCCTAAATATCTGTTTAGAGGGCTGGTACAGAGAAAAGAGCATGAAAGCCTCTACTAAAACCACAGAAAGGTGGGTGTTCCTGCAATCAGCACAGAAAAAAAGCATTGGAGAAGTCTGTAAACTAAAGAAGAGGGGGAGGTGATCCACTGGAAAGAAATCCAGGCAGAGAGGGGACAAAAATACCCACTAAATCTGAAAGCCTAAAGAAAAAAAAAAAAAAAAAGCAGTTGACTGTATTTGCTGACATTTCAAAGATGGCAGTTGGGAAACAGCAATCAGAGGTGCAGTATCAGGAGGTACACACTAAAAGAAATATGGATAGCTCCTGAGATATATGCAGGAACACTTATATGTATTTTTAAAATGGGGAGAAAGACAGCAGTTGGATGAATAGTCTTGTATAATGAGATATTAGAAGAGGGTCTTCAGCTATCACTGCAAAGAGAAAATCAACAATCATCCTCTCCAAACTGGTCATTTCCATCAAGACTCTGAAGAGAAAAGCAGTGAAGTCAGTATACATGTTACAACCATCCACATTCAAGTCAACACTTTATTACACTAAAAGACATCTGAAGATATAAGACCCAGTTTAACCATGTTATGTATCTATATATCAGAGATTCTTACAGTTATTGAGACGAAAGATTAAGCTACTAGCATTTTCCACACTCTGAAAGTAACTAAGTTACCATAAGCAGTCCAAAACCAAATATATCCTATTTACAGTTCTGATGACAGGAAGATGCAATGCAGTTGATATTTCTGTTGTTAATGAATGATAATGACAACATCAATAGATGGTAATTAGAATGACAAGATCATACTTTCTGTCCTGGTTTTGGCTGGGATAGTTAAATTTCATCCTTCTTAATGCTCTGTAATTAGCATTCCAAATTTTAAGTGACATAGAAGAAAAGTGCCTTTTCATTGGCTGGTTTATATTAAAAGTTCCTTAAATAATATACAGACCAGGATCCATTAGCGGGAGTCCTACAACCTTCATAAATGAGGGGAGCATGAGGGTGCTGAGGACATCAACACTGAGAAACATGGCCCAAAAAAGAGGAAAACTACTACAAGTTCAAGTATTTCCTAACAAACCTGTGAAACTGGTTCATCAAAAGTCCAGATGATATTTGGAATACTAATCCATATGTCTAAATCTAAATAAAATAAATAAAATCTAAAAAGCAGATATGGGAAGTGATTAAAAAAATTATCTGTTAATATCATAAATATATTGAGAAGGAAATATATTTCTAGGTCAAGATACAAAATACACAGCAAGAAGTAATATCTTTTAGGAGACTAGCTGTTATGATTGGGAACAAAAGGCATGGTTTGGGGCACAAAATGCCCAAAGTATGCATGTATTCCTGAAGGCATCTCTATTTTTTTAATTCTTCCAATAAAAGATATAACTCCTTCTATAAAAAAAAAATGCTTCACTTATATTGATAGCTGAGCACAGCTACAACAGTACTACTAGATAAAGATAAGTCAGTGACCAAGCAGCCCTCTCTTGGTAAACGGTCAAAGCTAAGCATTCAACACAAAGGACAAACCTGCCTTTTAAATGCACACAATAAAACAAAGAAACAAACCAACCTATTCCGTAGCCATTTAAAATATTTTAAATCTCACAGGTCCTCCAAGCTGTTAACTGCAGAATGTATCACAGTTTCCTCCAAGCTAAGACTAAACACAAGAGTTTTCAGTGAACCTAGGTCTCATGAAATCTCATGCAACTCACTCAGAATGGATGCAATAAAAAATAAAACTGAAAACCAAATAAGGAAAAAAAAAAAATCACATAAGACCATTTTTGCTTTATGTCACTACAGATAGAAGGAAGGCAGCACAGTGAGTAAAGATCCCTAGTGATAGCTATGCAACATCACTTTTGTCTCTTAACTATAGCTTCAGCAATAATTACACCATTAATTTTCTCAGAGATATGTCTCCTGTTAGACAACTGCATTTATTTAAGAACAATCAGAAATAATAGAAATAGCATCTGGCTCTCTCCCTTTCATTTCTTTTGGATTCCAGATGACTAACCAACTTCTATACATGAAAAACAACTCACACAAGGGATATCACTTGAACAAGCTACCACCATTATTATTATTATATTTTTCAGGCAAACACACTTCAGCTACTTGTAATGATTATGCCCTTATATTAAAGATTATAATCTATCTTGGCAAAAACATAAGTCTCCGTTTCTAAGAACTTTCACTAATAATCAATAAACAGTGCTTCAGCTTGGAAGGGACTTATACAGAGAATATCCAGCGAGAATCCCATTAGGTAAAATTAATGAACAAGTTTTATTTCAGAATAAAACTTAGTGTTACTCAGATAGTAATACTAAGGCTTTCATACATTTGTATTTTTAGCACTGCTTGTACTACAGTGGCCTCTAGGATATTCTCCGAGATCAGGACTCAGGCAGCATATAAACTCATAGTTAGATAAAGCATAACAAGGTCTAGAAGTAGAAATTCAGGGTAGAAACCATGGGTCTAATCTAAAAAACTCTTTCTCAAGTCAGTTATTATGGTACAGGAGAGTCAGGATGAAAATAAAAGCAAATTTATTCAAAGCCATTGTCAAGAAACACGTTTAGAAGCAGGACGGCTAACCAAGCTGTGACTACAAACTACAGAACTAAACATGAACACCACAGACAGAACGGAGTGGTTAATATAGATATATTTTAAAGAGAACTAATTCCAAAGAAAAGACATTGATGTCAGAGGAATAAAGCAATGATACAGGAAAGAAGCTGAGGCAATGCATTTTCACAAATATTCCTGGATAAGATTCAGTTGTTTTATTCAATTGCTGTTGTATAGTGCATATAACCTCTGCACGTGTTTGGGCAACCCTACCATCTTACGTGCATCCTTCACACTATTATATTCACAACATCCTAAGGAAATTACTACTTTCCTATTTCTCTCATTTTCCATGCAGAGAAAACATGAAAAAAGATAAATCCCAGCTCCATCAAAATCAATGGCACAACTATAACTTAAACAGAATGAGAGCTCCACCTGAGTGAGTTGTTCAAGGTCATACACAAATTCTGCGCTATAGCTAAGAACTGAGTATCACTCTCAGAGTACCCAGCACACACATTAGTAACTGAGCTTATTTTCTTTTTCATAGCTAATGGCTCCTCTAAAAAGCTTTTTGGTAATACCTTCAACTTAGAACGCTGAATGGGGAAAAAAAAAAAAAGGTTACTTGGCTGAGAAGAAAAGCAAACAAAACCCAGCAATAACCTGCACTGTAGCTCTACTGACTCTACATACTCTACTGTCATGATTTCTTTTCTTAAGAGATTCTATTTCCCTCACAGAACTGCTAAGGGTTAGAAATGATAAAGCAGTTTAGTAAAAGTAATTTATTTTACTGGAGCTGGAGGAGCTGGGGCTGGTACTCTGTTTGCTTCACTTTTCCAATGTAGCTAATTGATAGTCCACTGCATAAAACTAAGTTAAAAGCATGGTATGAAATAGTTATATAAAGTGACAAAAATAATTAATAGGTGTACATTCAGCATTCTGAGTAATGGCACTTTGAATCACTGTTTGTTGTTTGAACCTCAAACCATCTTAAAAATTAGTAACTCCCATAAAACTGAAACCTGATGGTGCTAAGACTGCACATCAGTGTGGCACCAGATAACATGGACTTACTCTAAAAATCTCCGATTTACCTCTGGGGCATTGTAATTTATCAATTTATATAAGAGAGACGGCTGGAGAGCAGTCTTTGGAAAAACAAGAGTGTTTCACAGAACTGTTATATAACATTGCAGAACAGGATACTGTAAATATTAAAAGAACTAGGGGATCTTTTGGCAGGATTAAACATAAAAAGGACAATGGTTGGACTCTACTTTTTGGGGAAAAAAAAATCCAAAGTTATCAACAGTTACTGCAGAATCTCATAATTTTTGTAGGGCTTTTACTGGTTTAGAAGCTTTAAAGATAGAGTGTTGTCTCAAAGATCTTTTCCAACCTAAATAATTCTATGATTCTCTGCTTCTAATATATAAAAAGTCAATTAGGAATAGTCATGTAATTGTTCCCTAGTACCTCTCTTAAAAGGACAATTCGTTATGGCATTTCAAGTGCAGCAGTTTTCACTCTTAGCTTCAGAGATACGTGAGCTACAGAGATCTGTGCCTCAAAATGAATGTTTCAATAAAAAATATCACTTTGTCTCAAGCAAAATTTGATTAAGGTTCAGATTAAAACCAAGAACATCGCTGATAATTTACTACAGAATAAACTGGAAACTAACAGAATAAACTGGAACATAAAGGAGATGTTCAAATACCTTTTAAAAATTAATAAGGATCTACCTGGATATATCAAGTTATTGCATACACTGTCACTTCAGTCATCACAAGTCAGTTGTCATCCATCATCACAAAGCAGTTTTATCTTCCCAAGCCTTCAAATATAACTAATAATGAAAATCATCCCTATAAACAAAAAGTGAGAACTTCCTCACAAGATTTTTTTCAGTGTTAATTTAGTTTTGAATCCTTTATGGCAAAACTCATGTAAAACTTTTATGGGCTAAGCAGATCCTGTGGAAAGTTGCTTGGAAGAGCCATAAAGCAAACCCATCTCTGGCCTAAGCCTACCAATTTCTATCAGCATGATACCTGAGCACGGGATCTGGTCCAAATTTCTGCTTATCTAAAAATACAAGGTTCCCCTAAATCAGAACTTCCACAGAGTATAGTTACCATGCAGGTGATATTTTCACCTTACATTCAGGCAGTATTTCTGCTTTCCCGGGGCAGGGAGAGAAGAAGATAGGTACTTAAGCCGCAGATCAATGTAGGTAACATGTTGTTGCTTTGTATTTACTCAGGCCATAACAAAAACACTGTAGGCAAAATGTTCTCTACTTGTGAAGTTACTGAAGCTTTAGAGCAGGGATGTTTAAAGGTGTCTGAGGAACATCAGTGATGCCATCCCCACCACAGTTAAAACCCTGAAATCTCCATTATTGCAAGGATTCTGCAGTCAAAATATAAAATGGGAAGCAAGCAAATGTTTGGGATTTTGTAATCTATTGCACACTCCCTGCTAGGGAATCTTCCTGTTTCAGGGCAGGGGGAAAATAAATCCATATTCTATTCTAAAAGCTTATGTTAAGCATTTCTTCTAGATAAAGGAATGGGTTTCATGCTTCCACACAAAAACTTAAGCCTTTCTAGTTACTTCAAACATCAGTTAAAAGTCATCTCTCATTTTCAAAGCTCTTCATTTAGATTTTTTCCACAGACATAATCAGTGGATCCCAAATTGTTCCTTCCACTTTTACAGAATCTTCAGGAATTTTTCCCTCCATGACTCAAAAGCCTTCTCTGCACCTTTGTCCTTTTCAAACTACTTGCTTGTACTGCTGCTCCACTGACTCCAGAATTAAAAGTCTTATCTAAAAAAAGTTCTTTTCTAATATTTTTCTTAGCTCTGTTGGTGAGAAAGTGCTTTACTGACCATTATGCACAATTCTATTTCCCACTGTATTTAACTCTAATATGTTCTGGAAAACAGTATGTAAAAAAATGCCGTGAAGAACTGTGTATGCTGTGCATACACAAATAGGATGTGTAGGTTATGGGGATTACTAATGAAAGAACAAGATTACAGGGTGGTTATAGGGAAGCATTATGATACTTAAGATCACAAGTCTCCGTTAGACCTCAACAGGACTGGTATTTCTAACAACCTTTGGTTGGGTTTTGGTTTAGATACTGCAACTAGTAATAAACAACCAGCACTTCATTATACTATAGTCTTACACAAAATTCATCACTAAGGTACAGTACCTTGAAGTAAAATAGTGTTATAAGAAAATATTCACAATAGAAACTCAGGAAATTCATGTTAAAATATAAAGAACAGAAGCTTCTTAATATACTGACATTCATAATTACAGACAACAACAGATTCTCTCTGACCACAGAGTAACACTGTCTTCCTGTGCTCCCTTTTGTCTTCCTTTCATAACAGAGTGCTAGTGTTACTTTTACATAAAAGCAATCTTGATTTGCAGTTGGGTTTTTTTTTTTTTAAACTACCCTAAGCAGTTTGAAGCCACAAACTCATCATGAGTGGCACTTCAGATTTAAAAAAAAAAAATAAAATCATAAAGCAGAATTTCATAACTTTATACACACAGCGAACACTTAGAAGCTAGAAATTACAAGGACATAGACATTTCAAGATTATCTCTTCTAAATGTACAAGATCTAGAAATCTGTAGAGTCTCCTAACAAACAATTTAGATATATCTGACTGTATGTATCTCTAGCCCTGTTGACATCACCCTAAAAAATTAGTGGCTTCTATTCATTTTCAGCCAAGACTCAAGTGTAATGCTTTTGCATAACATTTTTTTTCATTTCAAAACCAGCTAAGGGAAACATTAATCCTTACTGCACCTAGGTTTGTCTCTGAAGAGTGACAAATTCCATGGATTTGGCAGTCTTGCATACACAAGAACATATTAGTTCTGTTATTAATTTTATGTGCATGAAAGCATAAATACATATGGGTACACATTTTGTCATCTGTTTCCTTCCTTTAATGAAGGCTGTGATTCCATGAGATGAAGGAAGAAAATTCTCTTTTCTGCTGACTCACTGTAATGGTAGTAGAGATCGACACCAGTGGTTGAAGTGATACTGAAGAAAAAGTGGCTGCTTGTCTCTGAGTGGTGCACGCTGATGCAATATTTAGTACTGTGCAAAACAAAGGACTCAATCTCATCTCCAAAATAAAAATGTACCAGAGTTTATAACCTCTGCTGCTTTTGAAGCCTTCCTCTATGAGAAGACTGATAGGCTATCTGGTGTGCAAACTCATTAGTAAAGTGAATAAGCACCACTATCTCATGCCATTAAGCACATCATGGGGAGATGGTTTTGATGAAAAGAATGTAACTGGCATTATTTTCGAGTAAAGAAAATACTAGTCATCATATTCCCTAATTAAAGATGAATAACCAAGGAGGAACATATACAACATTTCACAAGAAAGTTTTGGAGATGCTCTACTTTCCCTCTTAAGGTTTGGAATTCCACTGCCCAAACACTGTTTTATCAAGGGCTATGAGTTCTTGATGGTCTCTTTGATCTTTTTGCAGAAGGATGAGAATTCATTTAGTCAAAATTGTTTTGCATTCCCAACGACTCAGAGAACCATGTAAGTAGTGTGAATCATAACTTAACCTACTAACTAATGCAGCCGATAACAGAATGAGACCTAAACTGGAGACTGACACATTACTTGTTCCAGTGGTAAGTCATGTTCCAAAGCAGACCGGAGCCGGTGCAGACATGCTTCTTTCGACTCAAGATCTTTTTTATAGAATTTTTTCAATTTGTCATTGCCATGCCTTATTGCCATGCACTAATTTTGCAGGTCTGTACTTAAAATCTTGTTCTTGTCAGTTCAGTGTTTTCCATTCCAAGCAGAATCACTAGTCTTATTTTATACTCCACAGGCTGCATATGATTATATCTCCATAAGGTATTTTAGTCTATGGCAGCTAATAATGCTGCCTCTTCACTTAGCTCCAAATATAGCATGGAGTTGCATTCTAAATCATTCTAATATTATTTAATATGTCAGAATTAAAAATGCATTTGTGTTTCCCAAATCAATTGCAACTGAAAATAATAATATTTTGGCAATGAATACAATTGCTTTGATAACGTAATCTAGAAATTTCAATACTTATTAGTTCTGAACAAAATTTTATAAAGCACCTCATTTGCCCATCCCCCCATTTTCCACTCCAATATTCAGTCAGATTGTTGAGAGACATCTGTAAAAATTATCTGCAATCTCTCTATTGCCATAATACAGATAATCCACCAGTTCTCTTAATGAGCTGCAGAAACAAAAGCAAACACCTTTCCATGCTGCACACTAGTGTGGATTTTTTGCCATTTCAAGCAAATGCATGTTTGATAAGGCTTTCAGCAGAGTTGCAGTGAGCGGTATTTCTGAGAGCTATTTGATGGAGAGTCTGATCCTGGTTGGTTACAGTAAAATATAATCTGAAATAGGGGTTTAGAACTGTGGCATATTTTTAACTTCCTGACATATGCTGCATAGTCTGCTATTGAGGAATTTTCCTCTCACCAAAGTGATGAGCAGACAAGGCACCACTAATGCTACTCCACGCTTTGCTCAGTGGGAGGTAAGCAAAATCAGTGCAGGAGCAAATATTATATTAATAGCAGGGTGCTCCTTTTCCCTTCCCTCCCCCATCTCAGTTTGAGTTGGGAAGCGATAACATACAGGACAGACTACACTCTTCAAGCAAAAGGAATGAAGAGAAATCATTTGGTAAGTGATCACTAGGAAAACAGAATTTACTAAAAATGTACTGGGCTGATGGTAAGTAACTGACACCCGTAGTCAGTACGGTGCTGAGCAGCTGCAGCCAGTGATATAACCTGTTATATCAACACAGGACCAATTTCATCTCTCAGTTATACTGATGTCAATGAAGGTCCTCTCAATTTCTAGCTGGGGTTTCTCCAGCTCTGTAGTGGCGATATCAACGTATCAGTCCA
The DNA here is from genome assembly GCF_003259725.1 of Athene cunicularia. Lineage (NCBI taxonomy): Eukaryota > Metazoa > Chordata > Aves > Strigiformes > Strigidae > Athene > Athene cunicularia. The sequence goes on along the minus strand of NW_020799110.1, from coordinate 9,170,686 downwards.
TTGATGCTGCAGTTACTATGATGCACTGATTAAGTATGGGTATATTTAGCATCAAATACAGAGACATCCCAAAGTACTTATGCTTACTAACATATGAAACACAGTAAATTAATTTCCCCAATTAGAATAGCTGCAAGTTTAAAGCTTGTGTTTATTTGAATACACCTTATAAAATAATGTTACAAGCGACGTACACCTTTTAACTACTCAAAACCATATAAATTAAGTGTTGCAAAAATAGGTTATGTAGGTATGGGAATTTAATTACTCACAGTATCTACAATTTGTGATATTTATTTTCAAACAAAAACATTTCTCAGCCTGTACCTATATGTCTATATCTAACATAGATTGTCTCTAAAGACTTTATTATAGAAACCAGAGAGATTAGAAGCAAATATTGTGAAGCATATAGAGCTCCAGAGTTCACAGCAAAATCATCTTTTTATAAATGTTGTTGGTGCACTGCAATCCATTAATAGTCAGGTCCAAACTCAAACTTAACTAGACATCATTAACAGGATATTACAGTTTATATAGCATTAGCTGTATGACAAAACAATCCCTTTACCCATATTACGAACTGACTCTCTTTTTATTGAAAACAAATGCTGGCATGATGCATGTAACATATATGCTTCCCCAGAAAAGGGGACAATGCAGAACCACAAAGTTTGAATGCAAAAATATTCAAAATGCAT
>NW_020799110.1:9114985-9164985 GCF_003259725.1 Athene cunicularia | reverse complement strand
ACATCAGACCAAGGAAGCCACACACTGAATCTACACACACGTGCATTTACAAGAACCAGACCTGACTGGAGCCCAGTCCCAGGGAGGCGGGAGGTCCTTCCCCAACAGGGAACTCTACACAGGGCATCCACCTCACAGACAGACACTGCCCCTCCTGCCAGGGGTCCCAGCTTTTATCCCTCAGTGGGACACCTGACCCTTGTTTACTTAATGTGGGACACCTGGGGCTCGTTTACCCAACGGCTCTGTCTGCAAGGCCCCACCCTGGAGGGAAGCCTAAAGGGAAACTCACCGCCCCTTTGTGGAGGGCTGTGGGAATCACCCATATGTCAACCTTAACTTGGGGCTTGGGGTTGAAACCTCAGCATTTCAATTTCACAATTTGTATTTAATACCAGAGAAAGATACGTTAACAGCAAACCAAAATAAGAGTTGTGTACAAAACAAAAGCTGTGTACAGAACAAACAGATATGGAAAATTAGAGGACCCTAACTGTTGGAAGTGCATTAACATCAATGTTATTCATACCCTGTTCTTTCACCCCATTTTCCTAAAGAGAAAAAAAAACAGAACTTGCAAACTATTCCTACATCCTATGCTAATATCACTCCTAGACATTTAAATGTTTTTGCCTTTTACAATGTGAGGGAAGCAAACAGTGGTTTAGAGGTGTAAAAGTGAGGACAAAGGTTACCTGTGCCCTCCTGCAGCTGCAAATGCTCTCTAGGCATTGGTGTGTGCCTCCACCTGCCTCATGGCAACTGGGATTCCCTGAAGGGGTGTCACGGTCAGGACCTGAAAGAACATTTCAGGTAGCATTAGAAGGCAAGCCTACATACAGCCCCCAAAATTTAGTGACTTTCTTATTTCACTAGCAGGTCACTGGTGAAAGACATTGAAACTAGAGGGATTTTGCATGTCAGCGTAGTTCCCCTAACCAGCTGAGTATCACTCCAGTATGAATCTGCAATTTGCCAGCCCACGTGCTATGCACAATTTCAGTGTCACAGGCATTTGACAGACTTCCTATTACCAGTTATGCAGGCCCTTGCATGCTCCTCACCGGACCCAATTTCTTGGGAACAACAAAGTTATATACAAAAGAGTTACTTGAGACAAAACTTTGTCAGCAACAAAGCAGAGAAACTCTCTTAAGGATATGGATTTCTTTAGTTCCTCTAAGTTAAAGACCAAAACAAATACCTATTTCTTAACTTTAACTGTCCCTCATCAGCAGTATCTTAAGCACAAATTCAAAGAAGGTAAAACAACCCCAAAAAACAACCCAAAACTTCCACTATGTATTCTGTCACATTATGCTATGCTACACAATCATACCTTTTCCATCATGGAGGGACAAATTCAGATCCTGTTTTACATATGACAGAGATGAATCAGCCAGTGCAGAGGACACAGTGAGGCATCCTAGAGTGAGGCTTATGAAATTAGTCAGCGATGAAGGAAATGCATCCTCTGACATTTCAAATGTGGCTTCAGGAATTTTTACTGGAACCAAGAAACAAGTCTCTGTCTCTCCCACAAGTGGCTAGAGCTTTCATCTGGAACACAGGACTGTGACACAAGCTGCACACCTCATACATATTCAAGGATTTATATTGTACAAATTAGAAACATTCCTAAATAAAAGGTAACTGTCCCCATGTTCACATCCTGAGAACTGGTGTGTTTGACAAAGATGTGAGACACCGGAAGAGCAAGTTTTCTGATTTTGTCCTATTTCTCCTGCCGTTGGTGATCACATTTACCACTGGGTTGTCTTAAATATTCGATTCTGCTTGCAAAGAACAGTCTGGTAAGGCCCCAACCTCCCCAGTGTCCCTAGTGTAATGAGAGATTGAGTGGTGTCCCTAGTCCCTTCCTCTCCTTCCCAAGTGAGGTGTTCCAGAAGACTAAGACTACCCTTCCAGCTTCTCCCAGAAAAAAACCCAAAACAATTGATGTGCTGTTCTCATCCTGCTCATTTTTCACTTGCTGGCAGAATGTCACTACTGAAGTGGGGAGAGCAGGATGTGCTTTGTGCAGCACCCTTCACCAGCTAGCAGTCCCTCAGAGTAGGTTTCTTCCTAACTGATATTCAGATAAACTTTCATGTTTCAAGATAAAAGAAAAAAACCCAACCCACAACCAAAAAACTTACAATGCAGACATGTCATACCCTCCATTCCACATACACTAGTCTCTCAGCTGGGCTTTTATTAAATATTCTTATCAAATCAGAACAGTTAAAAGGGTTATACACAAATTGTTTCTTGTCCACTATTTATTTAGAGGGTAGTATTTCCCATGCTTGGATTCAGTTAATTCAACGGCCGTTTGGGTTGAAACAACCTCTGCAGAGTCCCTAGGAAGTTTTCCCTATCATCTATAGGTCTGACCATATGCCCTGTAATACCTTCAACTATATCCCCATTTGAGCAAAAGCCTCCCTGTTCTTTGCTGTGGTGGTGGGGTTTTTTTTTTCATTTCTTTCTTGCTCTGACTAGAGTCTTGAGTCTTCTTTTCCAAAGTCAGTTGGCTGCTCTTAAAAAAAAGGAGCAATCTCCCCCTTCCTCTTGATGGTTCCACCTATCCAGTGTCTCTTTTTAATGCAGTGTAACATACAAACCAAGAGCAAAATGCAAACCCAACACTGCCCGTTACTGCATACATCATCCATTTGTGCATTCCAGTTTCAACTTTCAACCTTAACATCACCAGCAAAATTGCAAAACTCTCTGCCCTCTCCTCAGAAAAACGTTTAGAGAAAGCTCCTTATAAACTCATGGCTGAAGAAATGCCACTAAAGCTTTCTCCTAGGCTTGTTTTCTTCTTGCTCTTCCCTCACTTCTGCTCTGTGCTCCACCCACATTTTCCTTGCTGGTTGATAATGTTGACATTTCAGTTGTAATCTTCAGGTAGGAGAGAAGCAGATTCTGTTCCAAATCTGAACCCACACTATACACAGGGACCAGAGTTAACCTGATAGCTGATTCAGACCTTTATCTTGTGATAATCTCCATGTGGGGGAAACCTAAGAATCTGGACCTTTGTTTTAAAGAACTGTTGCTCGCTACAATTCATTGTCAGTGCAGATAAAGTCTTTACTCTTTCCAATTTCTTTGCTACAACTACCACAAGCTTGTTTTCCTAATGATTAATAGTTTCACAGCACAGACATGCAAGTTTCAGTGCCAATCCAGGCAGAACACAAATTTCAAAAATGAAGACTCAAGAATATTAACAACATAAACCTAGAAATAAGATAATATCCCTGGTAAAACATGACGACATTACCTCATTGCTTTTTCCTCATATAAGAAGTGTAACTCAGGACAATGCAGGTAAAAAGATGGTAAGTATCAAAGCTGACTTTAGAAATTACTGAGAGAGAACATAGTTGCATCTAGATTCTGTTCTCCTTTGTTCAGCTTCAGGGAATTTTGTGACTGATTTACTAACAGTGACAAACCCTGCCCCTCCATCACTTTCTTACCTGGTTTTTAACTGAGCTAGGAAGTCAAATACTACATTGCAAGTCAGTGCACTTCATACCTGGTGTCAAATTACACTGAAATCTTGCTTTGTTTGATTAAAGAAATCCACAAGCATTCTCACAAGTAAGAGAATCTCAGTTTATAATTATCATCCACACTATGTTCTAACAATTACGATTAATTTAATGACAAAGCGATGCTACATATACCAAGCTAATTTAGCCACAGGCAAGAGAGTGCAGCACTGATTTCTGGTACGGATGTTGAGCACACGAAAAGATAGTAGGATCTCAAAAAGGACAAATGAAAAGAAAAAGAGAGGTGACACATATAATTGCCAGACTGGAATAGCCAAAGAAGGTGTAGTATGGGTAAACAGCAGGAAAAAAGTTTGAAGGACACCAGCGTCTCCAAGATATTCTACCTAAACTTCATTTTTACAATATATATCTTAAAACATAAGTAAATAATGTGCTTTAAAAGTGCCTAAGAAATTCTGTATCTTGGTGTTCCAAGGTGAAAGTCTGCAAGCCTTTAACAGCTTGGCAGTTGAACCACTGCACATACTGGAATAAGCAGTGTAAGATTTGGTCAGCTGTGTACATGACAACGTAGAACTGAAATTTTCACTTAAACAAATGTTTAAATAGTCATTTAACAGGTATCCCACAAACCTGCTGAAAGCACAACTATCTTTTTCACCTTCTGTCCAGTTTGTGGAAGATACAGTGAAGAGAAAGTACTGCCAGTTTTCTGCAGAAATGGTCTGCTTTAATGGAAAAGTTGGCTTATGTGCTACATACCAGCTGCTCTGAATAGCCCAGTAAGATAAAGCTTCCAAAAGAAAAATAACCTTCTATCATGAGGTATTTCAACCCCAGAGTGGAAAACCTGAAGACAGCAGTATGATAAAACTCTTCACAGAAGAAACTACAAAAGCTTCAGGGTTTCTCTGGAAAATAGAAATGAGCAGTTTAGAAACACAGTAGGCAAAACAAAAGCTTTTGTACTCCAACTGAGAGTATATTTCTTAAACACTCAGTAATTCTGCCTGCCTCCTGATTTCAAAACCAGACATTCTGTAGAAGGGATAAAAACTACAGTGCATCTATTTCACTTTGTGCCCATTAGCGCTTAATTTTCCCCTGTCAATGACCTTCCACATACCACCACAAGGCTGACTGATAGAAGATCAGAGGAATAAGGTGCTGTAAAATGAACTAATCAGGCAAATAGAAAAGAACTTCAGTGTCTAAATAAATGGAAATTCTGATGGCAAACCAAGTCAATTCCAACTTTATTTGTGGTAAAAATAAAATCAACTCCGGTTTCACAAGCTTTTCTCAATTTTGTGGTTTTGTTTGATTTTGATACTCCTCATGATGTCCAATTCCAGCTCCCTATAAATCAGCAGTAATAACTATTATTTCAGCATCATGCCCCTGTGTCTATACGGCCACCAACATGGCCATAAAGCTCTACCTGTAGTATCTTAGGACCAAGGCTTAAAAACCATGAAGCTACCTGTTGTGTAACGAGCACAGGCTTAGTATTTATGTATAGAACGTGAACAAAATCAACTTTCAGCATTTGGTAAGACTTTAAACACCATTTGCCAAGAGAGGCATCTAGATTATTAGTTTCTGGAGAACACAACCTATATATAGGTAATAATTCACAAACCTTATGGTTTCAGAAATAATATATTACAGCTCTGATCCGTCAAGCACTTGTTATTAAAGCTACTCAGATATGTAAGTGTTCACTGACTTTGTCTGTTGAAATGTGAACTGACATGACCATAAACATAGCTTTTAAACACCCAGCCAGTCCCTTTCTGCACTGCATACATTCCTGAGCAGCAGAGGAGGCAAAGGGAATAGATTTAGACAAGCTTAGAGCAGCTATTTGCAAATTTATGCACAGAAAACTTACTTTAATTCTGATGCAGATTTGGAAAGCTTACTGGCAGCATTTAGGTACTGTGGTGAGTAAAGAGATACAATAGCTGACACCCATCACCCATGCCAAAGTATTCTAGAGACAGGCAGTGCTAAGGAAGGGAAAGCAACTGTTTCTCCCTTCAGCTAGCAGAAGGTAGAATAATATTTCATATATCATATGCCTCCTAAAAACACATGGGACTAAAAGAAACCCTAAAAAAGACCATACTCAGAACATGTTAGAAGTCTCCAAAATATCTTCCTTAGCAAGTGTGGCATTTTGTAACTCTGGCTTTGTCTTCTTCATACAACATAATGTGCCCACAGTGACATCCAAGCTGGGACACATCTAGTTCTCCCTTAGCTCTGACAGGGAAGTGCAACAGACTGTGGGAAGAATCAAAGTTCAGATTGTCTCATGGAGTAAAAATACACACAGCATATTTAAAGGAAGGATGACATTTGATCCTCAAATGCTGTATTAGAAATTATTTAATCTAATAATTATAAAATGAATTATTCCACCTCTAGGCTCAGCCGACAGTCTTGCCCAGTTGCTGATACCAAGCACACACCAATAATGCAAATCCCTCCATCCCACTGCAACTCTTGCCAGGCCTTCCCACTTCCAGATAAAAGTTTCCTTTCTCCTCAGTAAAGATGAAATCACTCTCTTAAGCAGAGGCTTCCCAAGATCTCCCTTTCTGCCTTTTCTCTAAAGGGCTGTCACAGCTGAAGGGTTAGGTATGTTATTAACCCATTCCCAACTCATGTGGAAATTTATACATTTCATAATGTGACAATCATGATGTGACGAGTGGCATTCCTCAGGGGTCAGTGCTGGGACCAGTGCTGTCTAACATCTTTTTGGGAGATATGGACAGTGGGATCGAGGCACCCTCAGCAAGTTCACCGATGACACCGAGCTGTGTGGTGCTGTCAACACTCTGGAGGGCAGGGATCCATCCAGAGGGACCTGGACAGGCTGGAGAGGTGGGGCCTGTGCAAACCTCGTGGAGTTCAACAAGGCCAAGTGCAAGGTCCTGCGCATGGGTCAGGGCAATCCCAAGCACAGATCCAGGCTGGGCGAAGAGTGGATTGAGAGCAGCCCAGCGGGGAAGGACTTGAGGGTGTTGGTGGATGGAAAACTGACTATGAGCCAGCAGTGTGTGCTCACAGCCCAGAAAGACAACTGTGTCCTGGGCTGCATTCAGAGCAGTGTGGCCAGCAGGGCGAGCGAGGGGAGTCTCCCCCTCTACTCTGCTCTCCTGAGACCCCCCCTGCAGTGCTGTGTCCAGCTCTGGGGGCACCAACATCAGAAGGACATGGACCTGCTCAAGTGAGTCCAGAGGAGGCCACGAAGATGCTCAGGGGGTTGGAGCACCCCCTGTGAGGACAGGCTGAGAGAGTTGGGGGTGTTCAGCCTGGAGAAGAGAAGGCTCCAGGGAGACCTTAGAGTAGCCTCCCAGTACTTAAAGGGGCTACAGGAAAGCTGGGGAGGGACTCTTTATCAGGGAGGGTAGAGATAGGTCAAGGGGTAATGATTTTGAACTGGAAGAGGATAGATTTAGATTAGCTATAAGGAATAAATTCTCTACCATGGGGGTGGTGAGGCCCTGGCACAGGTTGCCCAGAGCAGCTGTGGCTGCCCCCTCCCTGGAAGGGTTCAAGGCCAGGTTGGACGGGGCTCTGGGCAACCTGGGCTAGTGGAAGGTGACCCTGCCCATGGCAGGGGGGCTGGGACTGGGTGATCTCAAAGGTCCCTTCCAACCCAAACCATTCTGTGACTCTATGATAATGTCCTTTTTCTCTAGAAATGAGAAATTTCACAATAGAAAGAATGACTAAGTATAAATCTTCAAAATCCCCTTTGCCAGTAAAGCTACCAACCGTCCTAAACAGGGACTGAGGAAAGGGAGGAAAAAACTAAACTAAAACTCCCTTCAGATAGTTTTCTCCTGAAAGCCACTAAGATCTGGATGTAGCAAAAGGCTCTGTCAAGGTGGAAGAATCAATCCTCATGTAATTAATTACAGGGAAGTAGTCCCTTTCTCTTAGTTTATTGGTTTAGATGGTATGAAAAATTAAACACTAGTCATGCCCCAGTAAAGTCATTACCTCCCTTTTCTGACAGAAAATGGACAAAGGAAAACATCTTAAAACCAAATCCTCTTCTACATATGAATACACTCCAGTTAGCTACCAGACCCATACATTTCTAGATGTTTTTTTCCACCCCATAAAACATCTACTTGTTTGCCACTTGCTAGCTCCCCTTTCCATATCTGAGGAGGTCTTACAGGCTGTCAGGGGCCTCGTGCTCTGCAATGAATGAATTTGATTCAAATATAAAAGTTTATTTTTATTTCCGTCGCATGAAACACTTGTACAAGTGCAAGTGCCTTAACCAAAAACTTTCTTCTACCCTCTTTAAAAGGCAGTGGGTTATTTTCTTGTAGCATGTTAGCCAAATACTGCTGCAAGAAGGAAAGAGACAGGAGACTACCTCCAGACATTACTTCACAAGACATTAAATCAGGCAGTTGAAATTTTAGTGAAAAAAGTCCCAGTTCAAGCCCAAACTGAAGTTGTGACATATTCAAAGTGAACCTGGTACTCACAGAAACTATACAGCAGAAAAGAAAAATCCTATCTTCTGCTGCAAGAGCCAGCCAAATTTACAAGCTTCTTGGCCAACAATCAGCTCTCATACTGAACTGCTTATGTGAGGGCTGCTGAGTCTGAGGCCTTAAGCAACCACAAGCTATCTGCCTTCCGTCACTAGGTCCTCCAGGAGCCCGCGAGGGCACCAACACCTCCTACAAGCGCAGAGGGTGACACTAAAGCTTTTCACTGCTGCAGACCCACTGAGGTACGTGAGGGCTGAAGGCTGGCAGGGTCTCACTGCCGCGCTGTCCAGCTTCCAGAACTGCGGCTTCAGACTCCAACTACAGACAAACAGAGGGACACTCGGCTGTGCTGCATGCATCACTGTATTAGCAGACGTCACTGTTATTAATAATATTCAAACACAAGTGCCAGGCCTGTAATTCTCCCTCACTTCGCAGTAATCTTCAGCAACCAGATAACTGAGCTCATCCACCTGGAGGCCGTGCCTGCCCTGCCACCCCCCCGGCGGCCGGCGCGCTCAGGCTCCCTCAGCGCCGACATCTTCAGGATCGGGTGGTAAGGCAGGGACAGGCGGGAGGAGCCCAGCTCTCCGCAAACGGGACGGTCAGGGAGGGGGAGCAAACCACTAGACTAAAATACAAGAAAAATGGGATGGAGGAAACCCGACTTTTTCTAAAAAAGGAATCTGGTGCGCGAGTCGCCTCTAGATCAGGAACAAAGTCGCTCATTTACATCAGGAATAAGAAGATCCGCACTATCGCCTCCCCGAAGCCGCCACGCTGCTCCGAAGTTCTTGCTTTTTTATGTCCTCAAAAAGTTAATTCAACGTTACTAGTTGCACTGAGTTGCTAAATCTTTATGAAACTTTCCATTTAGCCTTGTTCAACACTGATTTCTTAAAGGTCGCTATGCACTAAAAGCTATGAAGCAAATGGAGCCACAAGTAAAACAAGCACTTCAGAATCTACCAAAACCTGTAAGTTTTTACCAGTGGCATCTTTTTATTTTAAGATTTACTTGGTGAAATAACTACAAACTATTGTCTCTATATAGCATTGCTGTATTTTCTTCTAGTACTAATTTTGTCAGTAATAACAGAATTAAGCTCAGCAATTCTGGTGTTTGTTGACTAATAGACCTTGTTTTGGCAAGTTAAGTACTCATTTAAATAATGATACTCCCACTGAATTTCTTATTACAAGCACAAAAGAAGCTTCACAGTATTCTTACAGACTAAAAGCTCAGCAGCTACTAAAGCAATAATGAGTTGTTTTAACTAATAACAAATTTATTTTTTTTTTTAACCAACATGTTTTCTCTTTCAGGCCTTCAGTGGTTATTACAGAGGTGGATTTGAACCCAAAATGACTAAACGAGAAGCAGCTTTAATACTAGGAGTGAGGTAAAAGGAGATTTATTAGAAATGAAAGGTAAAAATGAGGCTATGATGTTGTTTAGTTGCTGGCCTGGTTTGAAAAGGACATCATTCTCAGTGCTTGAGACTGTCCTGTGCCCAGCTTCCCCTGGGAATGTCACTGCCAAGTCAGGAAATAGGGAGTGACCTGTCAGGATTTTCAATCCTTACTTGGGTTTCTTTGCTGCATGTTAGCTTGCTTAAAGGTAACTCTAGTTGGACTTCCATACATCTGCAAATTCCTACCACATTCAAAAGCCATGTACAGGTCCGGGTAAAGATGCTGTTTTCAGGAAGCTTTGGGGTTCACTCAGTGTGGGGAACATGGTTGTGCTGTTCCCTTGTGGTTCCTGTCACTGCTGGTGAATTTCAGGTAGATGCAGTGTGAAGGTGCTGCAAACCCCTTCCTGCACGTGGAGTAAATTCATCACTTTTAGAATATCTTAGATATGAGTATGGTAGCTATCCCTGCTAAAAGCTGAGAAGACTTCAGACCAAATACACAAATCTATCTAGTAAAATACAGAATAAGAACCATTTCTGCTTGAAGGCAACTTCCAGCTGTGAAGTTTATACAAGCAGTTGTTTGTTTTTTAAATAAATCAAGAGCAAATTTCATTTTTTTTTTTCCTCTGGCCTTTAGGAAGTTATCCCAGTAAAAATGTTGCAACATAATTCAGTTTTTTTCAACTGTGTGAATGACCCCCACCATATTAGACTGTTACAGCATGTCTTCTTTGACATAGTGTTGGAAAAACCTTGGAAACCCTCTCCAGGACTTAAATACTACTTACCATAACAGGAAAAGAAAAAACATACATGTAAGCCAAAGAGTTTATGGATAAGATGGAGTGCTAGCTTATCCTGAGACATTTTTTAAAGATCTAGGGGATTTTAGGAGGTTCCCTTAAGTCAGCTTTTCCCTCTCTCTTAAAGCCCTACAGCCAATAGAAGTAAAATTAGAGAAGCTCATAGACGGATCATGCTTTTGAATCATCCAGATAAAGGTAAGTAAACTAAGTCACCTTGATTAATTAATATGTGTTTTTAACACAGCTTAATAGAATCGTGTAGGGATTAAGTGACTGACATATGACTACCACAGCTACTAAAAAAACCCCAGAAAATTCAGAAAAAAAATTTTAGGGTGCTTTAATCCTGAGGGGTTTGGAGCATATTTTTGTGTTTGAATGCTCTAAAGCAAGTAGACAGATTCAGCATGTCAACGTGTTACTTGCTCTATCTTCTGTGCATATCAGATTTAAATATTTGTTAAAATAAGACTTAAAGTCGCCTTAATTTTAGATGAAAGCCCAGAGTATATTTGTGTGCTTGTGAGTTTGAGCTGATCTGAATGTGTTGGCAGTTCACCATGAATAGAAAGTATTGAGCCTTCCTGCATCTGTTGAAGACACTAAACTATGAAGTATTTGGTTTTGGTACTCTGAAGGCTCAGAATCTTGTTATGCTTTAACTTAGTTAACTTGAGGCATCTATACCTGTTCTAAATTTTGTTTACTTCAGTGAGTAGAATAATGTGTTAGTGCTTGGCATTTAACTTTTTAATCCTCACTTAAAAGGTAAAATGTCTGCCTTTAAAGTGACTGTTTAACTGCATTAATTTAATGTACCAAAATCCAAAATAATCCTTGGGATATGCCTTTCCTAGATAAAACCTAGCAGAAGTTGGCTTCAACATTAACTTTATTCAATATATGCAGAACCTAGAAATAGCTATCCAAACCCTGCTGGGAGTGTTTCATGTTTTACATGACTGAAATTAAATTAAGCTTCAAGTAAACAGAGTAATTCTAGGGCTAGTAAATGGCATAATTGCTCCAAATACATGCTGGAGATCTTTGCACCTCATGGTCAGTTACAATTTCAGTGGATTCATGCTGTGCATTCTGTTCTAGTATCTTTGCAAGTCATTTGTATGTCATGTTTAAAAACTGAATTAATCTACTCGTGCAGCAGCAATTCCTATGCTGGCCTTGAACTGGGGGGAAAGGTTTATCTGCAGACTTCTTAGTTTAATGCTTCTGTATTCACAACAAACTTTATGCTAACTCATTAGTGACCAATTCATTTATGACCAGAGGAAAAAATCCACTCCAGTAAACTAAAAGCAACCTAACAGGAATGTGCTGTCTGCACGTTTAGCTACTGCAGTGACTGTATGTGTAAATTTACACAGCTTCAGTCATAATGCAGTTTGTTCTTTAACCTGAATAACTTTCAGACCGTACTCTTCTTCCTGTGTACTATGGCATTATCTTCATCTGATGTGACGTGAGGTTATCTTTCTTCTAGGTGGCTCTCCCTATGTAGCAGCCAAAATCAATGAAGCTAAAGATTTACTGGAAGATCAAGCTAAAAAATGAAAAGGAGAGAATCAGAGGGTTTGTCCCTGCAAATTATTATTTTTAATAAATGGCTTAAGGCAGTCTTTGACAATATAAATGAAGCTGGACATAAAAATCCAGGGAGGTATTTCCTTCCCCACTCACTACTTAGTCATTTTTTGGGGAAATGTGAGATGGAGAAAGGCTTAAAGGGTTTGGGGTTTTTTTTTGATTGCTGTTCTTTATTAAGCAGCACAATCTGCCACTCAAGTATTTTCAGTGTAAGAGAGTAGTAACTTGGTTTGGCCAGTGCATGTTACCACATACAGGTACACTTACATGCTGTTACCTAATTTTTGTTTAAACATAGCTATGTTTAAAGTTCATGCTGCTGTTCTTTCAAATGCCAAAGTTAGGGTGATGAACCTATTTGGGGAGGGGGTGGAAAGAATCAAGAGGATTTATTTGATGGGAAGAATGGGGACAGGTGTGTACTTGTCTGACTAGAGAAATAAAGTATAGAAAAATGTACTTGGTTGTCTTTGCCTTATGAAAAACAATCTTGGTTAGGCTGCTGAAGTGTTACTGATGGGTCTGGCATGGCTCAGATTTTTTAGCAACTTTGTTGTAATGGATTTTATAGCATTTAATAAATTGCAACTAAGTAAACTCCAACTAAGTACTGTAGTTTTTATACATTATCTTCCACTACAAAGTTAGAACTCTCATAATAAGGTTTGCAGTTATACTGATTAGGAAACAGGAACTCTACATAGAGCATTAAAGATTCCCAAGCTGGTTTTACCAAGCTGCATAGAGCCTGATGTACCCCTGGTAAGTAGCTGAATCGGGGCCAGAGAATTCTGTTATACTCCCAAGAATCTTGCCAGACCTTCTGCAACTACAGCAGAGCTGCTGTACAGCATACAAGTTAACAGCCATCTGTTTGTGGGTAGAGTGGAGTTCAGAGCTTTTGCTTCTCCAGAACTACCCAGCCTCTCTGTCAGAGCGGTCCTGGCAGGAGCCTTGGCTGTGGTGTCGCAGTGTGGCTGCAGGCTGGTTCTAGGACACTTAGTAAGGATCACTGGAACAACAGCACGGAGAGGTCCCTGCCTTCAGAAGAGAGATCAAATCCGTAACACAAGCACAAAGTGGAAAACTTAAAACCTGCAGAGGGGGAGAATGTTGCTTTACTACAGCATTTAGTGAGGTGAAAAAACCCAGCTGGAACACCGCCATGCAGCAGTTCCAGAGTGCACCTTTCAAGCCATATTAACATGTTACTGTACTTAAGTTCTTCCCTGCCAAGTAATACCGACTTTTTAAACACAGCTTTTTTTCCTTCTGTTTTTCAAATTTTCTCCACTCGGGGGGCTGCCTGTGCTGTGGAGATGTTTGCGCACACTTCAGTTTCAACAATTTAACAGTTTGTCTTCTCCAAAAGGGAACATTGTCAAGGAGTGTCAACACTTAAGTCATACTAAAAATGGCACCTCTCCTTAAATGAAATACATACCCAAACCCAGTCAGTACAAATCTTCTGTAGCTGTACTGGGTACAGCAGCTGGAGTCACAGGTGGTTCCAAATACTTTTGTCCTTATTCCTGATGAAACTATGCAAGACAATTTTTTTTTCTCAAGTCCACACAACTTCAGCACTACCAGCTTGCTCTGACTTCTCCCAACATCTCCTTGCTACACTGACGTTTATCCACACCTGTCTGTTCTGCTTCCTTGCTCATGTGCCTGAAAAGATGGGTTAGAAGTGTGACACACTGACTTCACCATCAAAAACATCTGCATTAATTCCTATATATGTTAGTCAAGTTATGTGATTCTCCAAGATAAGTCTATGTTTTTAGACTTGTTAACTGATGTTTTACATCATCTCCTTAAAAGAATGGAAAATTGGCATGGTAGGAAACTCTTATGAATAAAAGAGTTAAAGGTTCAAGCTGCCTCCCAAGTTTCAATTGTTAGTGTTAACAGCTTGAAAACCTTAAAGTCAATAGTAATTTAAATTTCTGATAGAAACAGTCAACAGATGGAAGATCAAAGTTTATTTTCTTTTACTACCAGCATACAAAAAAACATATTGCACATCAAACAACCAAAACAAAAATAAAAATACTCTACTAAGGACTAACATATGTAGTTTATACAGAATAAACTTTCTGGAAATTGATCTTTTCAGTAGTTCAGGTTATGTCTTAATGGACATGACTAATTCAGCTTAGTGTTAACTAAAGCTATGTTTGATTTTTAAATACTGTACAGTTTAATAAATAAACCAAACAAAGCCTCAATGTAGAACAGTCACTGCCAATGTCACCCAGTATCCCTGCAGATTATGAGAATTTAACAAATGTATTCCAGTGGTCTGCAGATTTTTCCTCTACATACAGCATTTAAAAAACATGTATTAAAACAGACCAGTTTCCAGACTAAACTAATGGAGAAATTACATTTCAGTGCAAAATATTTTAGACTGCATTTCTTTCTAGTATTCCTCAGGTGAAGAAGTGGTTGCATATTATTAAAAATGTAACAAAAGCAGCTAATGCTTTCATAAAGAGTATTATGTTAGGGATCCCCCTCACATCTTTGCCATATTTTGAAAACAAAATAACATTTCCTATAGCCAGCAATTTTGTTTATTTAAATGTTACATATACTATCTCAAGGCACATCTGATGATATATTTATAACACAGTAGGTGTCAAAGTATGTTTAACATATGATTTCTTCAGGATCCCTCCCCTTTCTGTATTCCAAAATGGAGGAACTGAAAGTGCGGTGTCAAGACTGGCGATCCATATTCTATCTTTGGCAAGCTTATACAAGCACTATTTTAAATGTAATGTAAAAGAACTGTAAACTAGGAACTTCAGTTTATGAAACACCATTCAGCACTGCTTCTTCCTGATTATTTCCATCCTCTTGAACAGTAACTTTCTTTTCATCAGGACTGTGCTGTAGTTTAGAAGGCTCATCCCCAGAGGTTGTAGCAGGACCATTCACTGCCTTTTCGGAAGGGCTGTTTTCATCAATCGCATCTTTTGCCTTGCAAAAACAAAACCAGGATAATATTAAAAATTCCATAAAAATATGGAGCATAGGTCTAAGTTTCCCTCTGGCTCACACAGGAGCTATGCAATTGGAAACACCTCTGGTCTGTCTGTGTCAGCAGTTCATCAGTTACAGCACCCTCTGACTTTGTCATTTACAGGGTACTTGAGTATCGGACATTTCCAAGGAACTCATGCCAAGGTAACCCTGAGACAGCACACTCCCAACACACCCGCCATGTTTTACTTCACAATTTCAGTTTGTCTAAGCCCATGAAGTTAACTGAAAAGCTGAGTTTTATACCCCTTTCAAAGCCTATAGTAAGATTAGATTGTATTAATCATACAGCAATGGATCTTTCCTGTCTTGCTAAACTCGGACATAACTTGTGGCGGTAAACTCAATGTTACCTTAGAAGTAAAGGAATTTGGCTTTATGAAGTTCTGAATATTATTAATGACATGTAATGCACTCTGGTCCTTTAAGGAGAATAAATCTCAAACCCACAATCTCTGTTAACCTTGATTCTTTGTATAATAGTTTGTACAAGTCACTAAACATGCAACCTAGTATCCTCTATAAATTGTTTTAAGGATTAGTTCTCAAGACTCATTCATGGATAATTTTCACATTTTACTATGTAATGATACATTAGTAAGTGTAGTATTTTAAAATGTTTGAAGAGTTAATTTGAGCATTACACTGGTCACTAAAGTCTGCAGTGACAGTCTACAAGTCAGTTCTGTTTACTCTGGGCCATTTTTGCTTTTCATTTATTCTTAAGGCAACTGCATTTGTAGTCAAATGAGTGTGATCTATATGAAGCATTCCTTTGCTATTTTGCTGCAAGTCAAGAGAAAAAAGGAAACATACATTAAAAAAAAATTATTCTTACCGTTTCTTTCTTGGTTTTGGCTAGTGTCTCCTTTGGAGGGTTTCTCTGTCTACTTTGAGATTCAGCTCGTGATATATAATCAGCTACTGTTACTGTTCAAGGAAAAAGATTATAGTGATGCTCTTGTCAGAAGTTTAATTTAGCATTTAGCTTCATATGTCTTTTGTACAAGTTACACTATAACTGGGAGACATCTCACAAAAGGCCTTCACACTTACAGGTATCAACTACATAGCAAGGATCAATTTGTTTCTGTTAAACACAGTTGTAACTAAAATCAATGGTAACGTGATGATCTGATGGTGGAATCTTAATAAAATAGTAATTTTGTTCCAATTGTAAATTTTACAGAACGTAAGGGCTTTCTGTACTGGGTTTGAAGAGATCAGACTGCAGACTCTTCACAGTACAGAATCTGTCACTGGGGTTTTACTATCTTGAGTAGTGAAGAATTTCACACAAATAAAATGGAAGTAAATTAAAATACGAAAAGATTTGGGGAGGTTCAGAGTATTGTGTCACTTACGATAAAGCGGCATTCAAATCTCTGTCACTTCATGAAGCAACTGGCCAGAGAACTCACCCTGCTCCTGGTATTCAAAATGCAATCCACAGAGTTAACTCTGGCTTGCGGGGGGGTGGATTAGCCGTGGTGTGTGCACAGACACTTGATGCAGCTCGGTAGGGGCGAGCCCGCGCTCGAAGGCGGGACAGCCCTGTTTGCACTGTTAGGGCTACACTTACTGGATGCTGGCCAGGGGTTTTCTGACCTCTTTTCTTCTTACCACCTCAGCACATGTTCTTGTAGCCTGGCTTTGTCTTATCCTGCCCTCTTGTAACCACACCAACTGAGAGTCAATTCTATCTTTAGAATACATAGTACTATAAATTTAAATATACACTTGCATCTTTGACAAGCTAAAGCACATTAGAGTTGGCAAGCATTATCTATGGAACGGTACAGTCAAATTGTATTTAGTATTATCATGCATTCAGGTGAACTATTTTTCTGGATTTAAGAATTGACTGTGCATGAAACCTAAATCAGAATAGGAAGTACAACACAGATTTTCTGTTACAGTAACTGGACTCCTTACAGCTGGGTCCTTGCCTAATTGTCAAGACCAAGTGAGTTTCTGCACAAGGAGAATTATTTCTTTAAAATGAGGTTCTGTACCCAACTCCTCTAATGTAAGGATGAAGCATGCTTTATGCACCCAGTGTAAGACACCAATTCTTAACATTCATACATGTAATAGGAACCCAAAACATGTAGCAATTTAACTCAAATAATACGACTAAATGACTGAAGTACATTGTTAGCATTTGGGGGGAAGTTCCTTATTTTTTAATTTCACTCACTATACAATTACTAAGTGTTTATGAAGAGATTAAATTATTGGAGCATTTTCCACAAAAACAGTATAACTAACTACCAATGCTCTTACTGTTGTATTTAGAAATATTTAGTATGCAAACTGAAAAATGGTATCTTGATCAAGGTCATCAACAGAAAAAAAGAGAAATCTTGTTTTGTTCTTAGAATATTTAAATTTAAAAGAGAAATATCACAGCTTTTGTAGGAGATGACTAACATCTCTATGTTGCTGGCTGAAATTAGTTTTTTAGAAGCAAACACTAAAATCCATTTTTACTTTTTCCATCCCTTTATAACTTCCATCACTGTTACAAAACTAGAATGTTGAGAAGTAATGGGTTACTTTGGTTGGGGTTTTTTGGGTTTTGGTTTTTTTAGAGGGGGTGGGGTGTTAGGGGTTTTTATCTTCCTCCAAGTTTTTGTTAGTATAATTCAACAACTGTTTTCTTAATCAAATGTTGTATGAGCAACCACAAATCTAAGAAAGAAAAATAAGGGTGAAATTTTGAACCTGTCAATCTAGAAGACCTTTATGTACAAGCATTTTTTAAATAGGGCATTATACTGAAAATTAGCTAGTTCACCTTTAACATTTCAAGTGTTAGTACACACAAAAGAAATGCAACAAGCCACAACAACAAAAAAATTGGAAACATGCAATTTCATTTAAATTCCTCCTCCTCCTCCCCACCCTCAATTTGTGGATGACTTACAAATATTCACAAAAGCCGAGGACCGACAGCAGCAGTTCGATACAAGCGCGGGACCGGCAGATCCCGCGTGAGCTCCCTCACGGAGCTCTGCCAGGGCACCCACATCCTGCCACTCCACCGCTGCTGCGCAGCCCGCGCTGAAAAGGCCGTGTCACATCCCGTGCAAGCGCACAGATGCAAGTGAGTGCAGACCATGAACCTTCATGTTTGTCTTGATCCCGGGCCACTGAACTCAACAGCGGTTTGGCTATTGACTTCACTGACAGCTGGATCAGAAGCGTAACTCGTATGTCCAAGCGAGAAGTTAGACATTATAAATTAGTTTCATTAGGCAGATTAAGAACTTTTATAAGTTCTCCTAGTAGAAGAAATCTCTTTCATCTTTATCTAGTAGTCTTATTAGTTATTGAGTAACCTTTTTATATTATGCAGCTATATGTAAAACAGCAGACACAACATTCTCTCATGCTTTTGACCTGAGATTACCCACAGCTCCACTCGAATTACCTGGCTGTCTATCTTCTGCCTGACCCCTGAAGCGACGCCTGCGGCTACGATTGCGTCGCTGGGGTTTTTTGTCACTATCATCTGCAATTGCAAAGTTTACCATGAACTATTTCTGATGATAAAAATAAATAAGTAAATTCTTCAGCGGTTTCAGCATGGGGCACTTATAATTGCTTCTGTTAAAGAGACGGGCTAAGTAAGACAGGCTGAAAGAAAAACATAATTTTACACTGAAAGCACACAGAATAATACAAAAGCTAGATTCTACTTTTTGCTCTTAGCTCATTAAAATGTTTAGGCATATGCTTAATGATCTCAGTTTTAATTTAAGTAACCAACCACAGGTCAAATTTTAGCTACATAACCATCAAAGAAGAGGGTTTTCTCTGTATTATTAAGCAACAGATTATATTCTTGTCCCAGTGAATATCAAGAGAATTTACTGAGGGAAAGTACTTAAGCAGAAGCTGGGTAGAGACAAATTAACAGCTCCTGAAGTAGCTTTCCTACACCGAGACTGAGGTTACCAAGGACAAACAGAATGCTGATCCAACAGCACTGTTTCTATGAAAACAGCAGTACTAACAGGAAACAACAAGTTAGTCTTTGGTGTCTCCATCACACAGTTTTTATAAAAAAGGCTTATGAAAATACTAGCGGAGCTCAGTAAACAGGAGATTTCATGGCAGAGCCATGTTGGAAGTCCTTCTTTAATCAGACAGCAACCTTAACAGAACAACAATTCATCACTAACAAAAATGAACAAGTGTTTCACTACGTTTACATGGACAACACACTTTTTCTTAGCTTGTTCTTGGACTATCATCCAACTGTTTACATACCTAAACCATTTTCATTAACAGAAGCTGTATCAGACTCTGTCATTTCATCCATAAGAACGGCATCTTCATCAGTCCTTCGCCGGCGTGACCTCCTACGGCGGTTACTACTGTGGTGAGATTCACTAGCATCGGTATCCACAGTCTGGTCCGACTCTGTGTTATCAAGCAAGCTGTAAGGGTTGCTGTCCGGATCCTTAAGCACTAAACAAACAAAATATTTCCATCTAAGATACTGTAGTTACATATAATTTGATATCCAGGCTAACTTACACCTGTGTTTGGAAGTTTCAAAGTAGAAAGCAACCTTACAAAATGGCGTACTACACAGAACTACAGTATTTATGATTTCACTCTGACTCTAATCCAACACTATTTCAAGGCACCATAACAGGCACCTGTACTACTTCAACACAAAAGCTTCCAAGGTGACATTTGGAGAACTTATACTCAAAACTGCTAAATGTGTAAAATAAACCTTTCATTTCAGAGCAGCATGGTACTTTTGATACTATTAAATTGTTATGAATTAGCGCAGTCAAAATCTGATAAAACATTAAGACAACTTCCATTCTATGATTTCTTCTCTCATTCTGTACCTCAACATAACCTTAACCCAGAAGGCAGCCATAGGTAACATGCCAAAGACTTATAAACTTTGCTACTATCAATATTATGTGTGTGTGGTAGAGGAAGGAGATGAAGATCACTGTGAGCATTAAACAAATGAAAATCTAACAATATAATGTATGATGAGAAGCTACCACACAATTCTACGGAAATCCCAACGTATTAAGATCATAACGTAAAAAATGGAGTATTTTAAAATACTAATAGGTTATACAGAAAATTTCCAGGAACACAAGCTAAATTCAAAATACATGTGAAACTCAGTACCAGAGCTAATGGATGACTTGCCACCACGAGGCCCACCACGCCCACGACCTCCAGATACACTACGACCTCGTCCTCCAGGACGTCGTCTATTGTCACGCTGATGTCTGCTTTCTCTGTCATCTTCTCCTGCCAAGGACCAGTCACTAAGTTCATCTTTTCTCTCAGATTCTGTTTCAGAGGGATTAGAGAGCTCAGAGTTTGTACCTTGTACAAGAAGGAAAAGAAAATTGGAAATGAATATGAAATTTGGGATTATATTCTGGTGTCAGATCCTCACAAAAGTCTTCCAACCAGCATGGTTGGGTTTTTTATATATGTGTATAAATATATCTAGATGTAATTTTTACATATATCATGTATAAACTTATTAATATATACTTATAAAAGTACAGAGGTATATAATCTCATATTATATATATATACACACTGATGTATAAAAATATACGTATATATAAAATATAGATGAGGCATGTTACCTAAATTTCTAAGATTCTCAATTTAAGATTATTATAATGTGCAAAATAAGGGCTCAAAGATTACAAAAACCTGTAATTCATGTACACAGATAAATCAAGGATTAAACAGTATTTCCTCTCTTTGTGTACACACTGCAGGCATTTGGTGCAGTTTCTAGGCAACTTCTCTGAAATTCCCAAGGACAACTTCGCCACCTTATAGCTGGTGGCTGTTGCTAAGCAACCTCTTCTGGCTGTTGTAATGCTGCTTGAGCAATTTAACTGTTTATATTAAATCGCGTCCATAATATTCCACCATCTCTGCACTAAGCAAACCCACATAGCTTTTCACTACTTGAAAATTCAACACCACCTATTTGTTTTAAGCAGCCAGGAACTCTCCCTAATAACCAATCTGGAATAACGATATTTAGACCCGTGTGGTTCTAACATGCAATTCCCACCATTTTAGGGGGAAAAAACCCAGTAAATGAAAGTCTGTGTGTATATAAACAAATTGAACAACATTCATTGCAGTTTAGTCAAATAATTCATTGGGAAATAGTAAAAAATGAACTAACATTAGCATTATTGTCAAAAATCAACCTGACCAACGTGGCATGATCCTGGAAGCTACAGTCAGTGACAGACTATAAAATCCAAAGAACAACGTGTCTGATCTTGTAACAGAAGTGAGCTACATGTAGGTGATCAAAACTAATTTACTATTTTGAATAAATAGATTATTTTTCTGTTTACTGGAGAACCTACGTTTCTTTGTGAAATATGTCTATATTCAAATGCAGACTGTCTCCATTTGGGGAGCTGCTGCTGAATGAAAAGGGAATGTGCAACCTCTAGGGAAACAAACAGCAGCTCCTCATTAATTTAAAAATGCATCAGAATACCTCACTACATCTTAAACAAATCCAGTTAGATCCTGACCAAACTTAAAAAAAAACCAAAAGATTTTGTGCTGTCTCCATTTTAAATTTTGGTTTACTTCTTGAATATATTCCTAAAATAGCCATGATCACAGACAAGTGTTTGCTCTCCTAACCAAAACAAATAATGCTAATTCCAAATGATGTTTTTTTAAACTTGTGTCTCCTGAAGAGTATCTATGGCAATTTCTCTTTCCCAGCTTTGTATGATGTAACCACTACTCCTGAAGAACAAGATCTTACCAGAGTTCAGCTTGCTCATTTTTTCAGTTTAAACCTTAACTTCAACACAAACATAAATCTAGTTAGGTGTTATGAGCTATGTAAAAAATAAAAGTTTTCAACCTTACATTCACTAAACTACGCTGAACAGAAATCTAGAGACAGTTACGAATTCAAAAATAATCCTGAGGACTTGCTAAACAGATGCTCAAGAAAACTCACCGTAACCAGATGTGTAATTGGGTCCTCTGCGGCCTCTCCCTCTTCCACTGTAGGATCTGGAACCTTGCACTGAGGAGAGGGTGCTCTCATCAGTTGTATAACCCTTTTCTTTTTCAGGAACTCTAGCGGAAGAAGGTCTGAAACCCATACCAATCTGACGCAACTGTTCATCAATCTGGAGCCTTTCCAGTCTTAGTTGTTCTACCTCCTACATAAAAGGAAAAAAACCCAAAAAGTTGCTGATTAAGAAATGTTCTTTCCCTTCACAAAATGCCATTGTTCATGCAGTTATCTTAAAAAATGGCATTCCCATAGAAGAGTTACCACTACCTTGAAGGTGGACTGCAAATAACAGAATCCAAATAAGAGTTCTGCAAGAAATCTAAAACCTTTTTCTTAAATCAACATGTTAGAAGACTTTGTAAGACTATCATTATTCTTCTTATCTACAGTCCACCACATATTTTCTAGTCAAAATTTTATAAAAGTAAACTGATAAAGTAACAATTCATTCATTATTTTTATTAAGTCAACACAACTCCATGCAAAGGCGACTAATCTACACGGGTAATTGTTCCAATACTACACAGTATCAGGTGTGTTACTATTAGAATTTCCATCCTACCCGAACAGAGCATTAACCTTGGGACAACAGAACACTAACGGAGAAAAAAAAAAGCCTATTATCTTCCCAAACACCTCTTAAATCAGTGTTATTTACAGTTCAATCCTTTCAAGACTGACAGTTCTAAGTAACCATGATAATGCATTTAAAGACCTCTAACACCTATGGGCAAGGGTGGGTTCAAGGCCCCAAACCTTAAATCCCAATATACAGAGCAACTGCAAATCCGAAAGCTGTTACTCAAAAATTCTGTTATTTCAACCAAAGTTTCCTGCAGATATTCTTTCTTCTGAAATACACTTACCTTTAGATATGCAATGTGGTACTCTAAAAGAACTTGGACATTTCCAATGCTTTCTTTAGTACCAACAAATACAAATGGTACCATTCCCTATAGAAACAAAATGTAAAGTCTTATTTTCAAAAAAAACATTATAAAGAAAACAACGCTTTCTACTGAAATTATTAAGAAAACCCCTAAGTTACAAAAGTGAGATAAACAAGCAAAGACAGTAACCCTCAGGCTGCAAATATGCACTAGAAATGTCTCAGACTGGGGTGAGGGTAGGGCTTTATACGTTAAGGATTTAAGACTGTCCAGCTTTCCCAACAAGCTATTCTGGCAGTTGAGGTTACTTGACGTAGAGCATTTATATTCCCCCCAAAAACACCACTGCTGTGTTTATCACAGCAGGTGTGTAGAAGTATCCATAGTTTACTAAGAAGTGTCCAGTGATTTATCAAACCAGCTTTACAAGAGGAAACACCTTTAGAAGTTTTTATCTTATGTTCTCATATATTTAAACTATGTAAACACTATCAACCCCAAATTAGTTACTCAGCTAAAATACATATCTCGCTGAAGCAGCAAAAAACCTTTCTTGACCTGTTTCATCCAGAATTTACTGCAAGATGCTAGTCTGAAAAAACACTTTAAAATTGCTCTCTCTTTATCCACAGAATAGTTATAAAAGTGGCTTCATTACATAGTACACAAACATATATCCTAGAAAACAACCCAAATCACTAAAACATGGAGTCTGTAACACGGCCATGAAAAAAAGGGTGCATAGGGCACGAAGGCTGTTATTTATAAACTGCACAATGACGCAGAGATGAAACAGCAATCCTGTTCTGATGCCGTAAGGTAGCACTTTAACTCATTTGAGTCACCTCCCGGAAATTCTCACTTTCTGCATATATTTTCCTACATATTCTTTGTTAAAAGACTCAGCATGACTTTTTTTGAAAATAAAAACCTAATCATAGGAAGAAGGAATAAAGTACTTACATCTTCACGGGGCAGTTTGTTTTCATTATCTCCTTCAATTCTCACCCTGACGACTCCAGACTTGTCTACAATCTCCTGAATCACTTTTCCATTTTTTCCAATAACTTTTCCTTCAGAGGGCAAGAATGGTTAATTTTGCACCCATGTGCAAAACATCTTAATGGGTTTCTTGATATTTTAAGTTACGTATAACATAATTGTAACAACCACCTGACTCTTCCTTACCACTCACTTTATCTCAAAGCTTTCTCCTAATTCAGAGGTTCAAAAAACCCAAAGAAACTCCACAATGTGCCAGAAGAGGTGAAAACTTCCAGAATTAAGTTTTTATATATACACATATATATCTGCATAGAATGACAAGCATTGATGAAGATCACCACTACACACATTTCAAACAGATCCAGGCTAAGAATAAAATGGCTCAAAACTTTTGCAAATGCCTATTTTAAATGTATATATCAAAATTATTTGCACCCCTTGACTCTACATGTACCCTCAATCAATTTTTCCTGACATTGACAGGCATATACATCGTTGGAAGCCTCTTAAAAAGTAAAAAAAAACCTCATAATTTGTTTTTAAAACCTAATTTTACCTTTACAATGAACATGAGTACTATCCATACTACCTTTAAAATATTTGTTTTGAAATGTGTGGTATCTAAACCAAAAGGTTCTTCAGAACTTGCATGTTTACATCTCAGGAGAGTGACTCCTTTGCTGCCTTACTAAGAGATTTGAGCTCTTCCTTAAGCCAATGTCATGCAGAAAAATTTCTTCATCCAAGCTACAGATATCTGGCCCTCAAAAACATTAATGTTTAAGTTATGAGTGAAGGAAGGTAGAACCTCTGCAAAAACAGTGTAACAGCCAAACGTGTGTGACAGAATACTTTGTAAGGAACATTCTTTACAGGAGATGTCAACATTATATAAAGTGCAAGAAGCATTAAAAATTGATTCCTTCCCTAAACAATTCAAATAGCTCAGCAGGTTTTTATTTATCTTGTTGTCTTAAAAAGACATGTTAGAGCTAATCATTCTGTATGCCTACAATTTAATTTTGCACAGTGATCCTGTTACTACTACTGAAAAACCACACTCACTATAGTGTTAAACATTTTTCTATGGATAATGGTTAGCCAGTATTTGACAAGAAGTCCTCAGTCCCAAGAAGCTTCAGTAGCTGAAACTGGCAATTCAGCAGATGGCACTCTTCGTTCTTGGTACAGAAAGAAATGCCTTGGGGATAGTGTGGTATCTTCAATCTGAGTCATTAACGATCACAACACTTCTTTTAACTTGGGCGTCTTCAGAAAATGTAGCTAAATATATGTCTGCTTGCATATATTACCATGGGTGATTTGGGCAAGATGTCTGCCTTTGCCATAAATTGGTACTGTAATTGTGTAAAGGTAGCATTTTCAGTTAAACACATTACTACAACCAGTGTCACGATTCTTACATCAGTATGTTCACATTAGTGAATGCTACCGAAACCCCTCAAAAACTCAATTTGCATTAATATTAGATTTTGCAAAGTTCAACTAGCTTTGCTGAATAAGATTACAGAAAAAAATGCGTTCAGGTACAAACAAACAACTAATTTGAATCATCAAATTGCATCAAATACGTAATTTGAAGAGGTCCCATAAAAAAACCCCAAACACTACACCTTAATTTGCTCAAGTCATAAAACCTTGAAAGTCTAAGTTTTTAAGAGTTTGCACATGAAATATTTAAATTACATTATCCATAACATGCAAGCTCTAAGCCCAAAGCCATAGGAGGTTCAACTACATCTTTTAACTTCTCCTTTGGATAATCCAAACCGCTACTGAATGAGGTAGAACACCTGCACTCTGGATACTCCCTTCACGCCTGCGTTGCCTGCGGGCTGGTAAGGCAGAGCAGGAAGCTGCCAGACTCACAAGCACAAGCAGCAGGACACGAGGAGTTGAACGAGGGACTGGACTAGGGAAAGATGTATTTTTCTCTTGAAGGGCAATAAGATTAACCGCACCTTTAGGTATCTTATGATACAGCAGCTACCATAATGTGCATTTAGAAGTTCTGGGGAAGCTACACCTTCATAAAGCTGAAACATGGAAAAATGCCCATTTCTAGCCTGAGGACAAGACTGACAAGCACTGCTGGTTTATAGAGCAGCTGAACCCCATCCAGCCCCCATCTCTAACAAACCTGAGCCCAGAAGGCAGCACTGACATAACAATTGTCGTGTGTCATTCTTGCAACTCAAGTGTAAGTACTTCCATATTAAATTCTGGAGTTTAGCTTAAGCATTTCTAAGCAGTCAGTTTAGCAAATAATTGTTCTACTAGAATCTGAACTTCAAATATTACCATTAAATTAGACAGTACAAGTCCATAATCAAACCATTTTAGGTCTTAAAATCCTGACAAAGTATTATTCAACAATAATATAAGTAATTTCTTATTAATTCCATGGTACATATAGTTTAAAAAGATTAATCACTTTCTATTTAAATGGAGAAATCAAGTAACATACTGGCATCTAAATCTTCTTTGCACAGTCATTGCTGATTAGGCTCTCTTTCCCCAAGTTTAAGTTTTAGCAGTATTACATACCAACAAGATTTCTGGGAACTTGAATAAAATCCTCCACAAATTCCAAGTAACTTCTAGCCTTTTTTACCGCATCAGCAGTCTGGAAATGAATTTTTTAAAAAAATGTAATGTAAATGTCGTATGTTAAAAATAAAACCATGTAGCAACAGCTGCAAGTCTTCCAAACATCTAACTTATTTCCAAAGAAAGCAAACGAGACAAGATTAATCTAGTTTTGAATTGAGTAAAATGCCCAGAGACAAAATTCAGTAGCAAAGCAAAGCATCAGTAATGAATAAACCAACTTTTCCCATGTTATTTCAAGACACTTAAAATATTATCTGCAGCTTATCATGAGCAAACCCCAGACGTAAAATATCTTACAGATATATCTTGAAGCAGTTTCTGGGAGACATTAATTGGGAAAAAACAGCTAATTATGTTAATTTTCTCCAAAATCAAGACAAGATCTTCAAGTCTAGAGACCATTTATAAAAAATTCAATCCAATTACCATAAAGATTCCATACTAACTCAAAATAAATTTTTAAGAGGTCCTACCAGCATTCATAGAAACTTAATTTTACAAGAATACTACATTGACTGAAACTCTCTCTGTTTTCTCAGTGAATGATTAGATGGGCAAGCCATAAAACTATAGTTTACCCTCTGCATTTTCCTTTAACTGGAAGCATCCATTTTTTCTCAGCAGAAACTGTGCTACCATTGATACTGTCAGCAATATAAATTTGATTTTGCAATTTTAAACGTCATTAACATGTAACACACCATTACATTTCCCAGAGGACCATGTGTGGAAAAATGGGGAAGGAGAAAATGAATTTTAGACTCGTTTGTCTCTTGACAGTATCTAAAGATTATGTCACCTGATAAAGATAAGACAATTCCAAGGTTGAAGGACAACCTCTCCACAGAACTTTACAGGCTCACTGTAAGCAGTGACTGGCTTTACAGCCTTTTCCATAAGAAAGGTGCACTGGATTTTCAGAACAGCCTAAATAAGAACCTTTTTTGTAACAGATAGATCCATTTTGCATGCAAGTCTTAATACCAAGTACTGTTTGCACACAGACGTTAATCCTCAGTGCATAAATGCTGCCAAGAGTGACATAACTCCTCCAGGTGTGTGCACACTCAGAAGGCTTGCCCACCCTATGACCCACTTCAGGAACGGGACTTGCTGCAGAAAGGCTAGGAGGCTCTGTTCAGCACACAGTGCTCCACAGGAGAATCCAGCAGCAGTCACGCAAAGGGAGGATTTCAGAGCAACGGCGCTGCAGGAAGGTATAGGAGTGTGCACACAGGGCACACCAAGCCTATTTAGAGCTGGCTAACAGGTAGGAAGTTCTCTTGTTTTCTCTACAGAAATTATTCTGTTCCTCTCCTGTCTTATATGCTTGACAGGAAACTAAGCCTGAATACCTAGCACCTTCAAACAAACTCTCTCCTGTAACAATAGGCAAATTACACTAGTGCAACCTGAACTCTACAGTGATCACTAAAATGGTGTGCTGCGCAAATGAATCTGCCCTAATCATACCACCTCTATGTTGCAAGAATACAGATTTCTGGCCATAGTTCATCCACAGCATTTTCCAACAAAGGACAGTGTCATTGGTTAGTGGGGAGAACTCCTATAAATGCTCTCTTACAGCTTTATTATTAAATGACAGAAATTAACCGACAGCTAATTGAGGCTATACGAATGCTGAAAGAAGAAATAAAGCTTCAAATTAGCAACAGCAGAAGTATTGAATTAAGGAATAAGTATCAGCATCTAGTCAGTAACAACAGCTTTTGTGCAGTTTTCATTTTATGCTAGTATCTCTGCCCTTTCATCTGTCATTTTTTAGGCAACACATGCATAAGAGTACCACCAGCTCCTGCATCTTTCAATCAAATTGGGAAGTACTAGAAGAACAAAAAAAGTTGTAAATCTTTACTTCTGGCAGAGGTCAAAATGATAGCAAGAGAAACATGGATGAATTGGCTTTCACAATAACGAAACAAGCCATCAAGCATGGAACACAGATGAACGGGGAGTTGTAGGGAGCAGAGACTATACTGCATATTCAAAGCAAGTGCTAAAATGACACAAACTTCAACACACTTTAGCAGCTGTTCACCTTCAGTGAACTCTACCAACAGGACACAACTGAAGAGTTCACGACGTCCTGCCTTGGAAGTCTGTTTATCAGTTCTCTCCCAAATAACGATGAAGGAACAGCGACTGCTTTCACAGAATCAGAATCAGGATGAGAAAATGAACAACTGCCAGTAACTGCAGATCTCCAGTGCACCCATATGCATATCTACACTTTGCCACAAGGACTTGGAATTTTTACGTAAGTACAACCTGAATGACTCATTCACACCACAACAGATAGCATATAGAGCTATGAAATAGCATATAAAGCTGCTTTGGACAATGTATACTCAGTTCCTCACAGTCAGTAATTCAGAAAAGGAAAAGAAAAATAATTCCTCTCTCTAAAAATTAGTGTGCACGCAGATTGAAGACCTCAATGTATTCCAATTACTAGTAACTACCTTTTTAACTGAATTACAGTCTATACGTCCAACCATGCTCTGGTTATTTCACATACAATCATGTCCACATTCCTAGAGGAGTCTTTAATAGAAAAATTAAATGCAGGGTGTTTCTCTAAATTCAGCATTATACCTACCATTTTTACAGCAGGAGAATTCTACGTGAGTGTAAAACAAGAACTGCATGCCTGCAGATCTGAGGGGAAATGTTTTATAACAGTTACTAATGTAGAACCTAGTGGCTACACGCTGGTGGAGGGCAATCCCATTAGAAATGGAGGATCTGTCATGGGAGTCTCACAGCAGCCTCAGACAAAGTTTTTAAAGTCTCTCCAAAGTCCTCATAGCTCTTTTAGACCTTCCCGAATGGAAAAAAAACAAAACTACCTCTGGGAGTCAGCTGAAAAGCCTTACCCCCATGCAGATAAAGCTCCCAAGTCATGGCAGGGAACAATGTTTTTTCTGTTGTGATACAAGTCTTTCTTGAAGAAAATAAAATGTGTATTACTCTCCTAGTTCAAATGGAAGTGAAATAGTAGAAGCTCCAAATGGAAAAAAAGTTTTCTTGTTTTCTCCAAAGGGAAAATAAGAAGTAACAGCCTCCTGAAAAAATCTGGGATAGATAGGACCTTGCTATCCTTCTATCCAAAGGAACAGTAATCATACAGTTAAGTATCTTTAAAAAATGGTGTAAGAGAGAAGCTCAAGTGTTGAAAGCTGCACAAGAATTGAATGCAGTTCAATTTGGCCAGTAACAAAAACGTAAAAGAAGCTCTCCTGTTTCTGATAAGGCCTCCTGGTGAAGCACAAAGTTGCAAAAGTAGGGATAGCTAGTCACTGTCCAAGCTCTGACCTTCACAGCACTGTGGTCTGCACAACAAGTACTACAAGCAGCAGTTCAGGCAGAAGGGCAGGGGTCTTGGAATCAAAGCAGTCTTGACCAGACAAGGAAAGAGCACAAACAGCATCCCATACAGTTTAGCTTCCTTCTAATACAGCTTTCCAATATTCTTTAAAATCTATCTCCCTGTTCCTTCCCTCAAAGATTCCGGCCCTGAATAACAATGAACTTTTGTCTGCATGTAAAATATTAGCTATGAGAGACCCTCTGACCTTCACTACAGGGTCAAGGACACTGGATCACTACTCCCACACATCCCTCAGCTTAAAATTGTCTGCTCATGTATTCAGCCATTAGGGCCTGGCTGCTTGCCAACTTCAGCTGAAAAGAGGTAAAAAGAGTAGACAAGTACACCCAGATGCTGAAGCCCTAGTCACATGGAATGTTTAGGTTGCCTGGCTTTTTTAGAAGCAGCTATCGCTTCTAGGAAGGACAAAGCTGGATGTCTCTAAAGGCATTTTTATTTAGGGGGCATCTGGTATTTATAATCGTTGCCATGCACTACTGTAAGAGGCTGGTGACAGTCACAACCTTTCCACAAGTTTCAGCATCACATCATTCATGTTAAGGAGCTCAGAACTGGAGTACACTAGACATTTTACTGCATTTAAACTTGTCTGATTCATCTTAATTAACTTTAAGATGCGATTTACTGGTAGTACGAGGTCAAAGAAGGATCTGTTGCCACCCTGATACCCTGGAAGTGTTTCAGGTTTCCAGAGAAAGGACACAAAACTGCAGATACTGAAGAGTACAAAAGTTTGGCCTTCTCTCAGCAATACCAATTTCATCTGACCCTTGGATCACAACCAGGTTCTACTCCTGACATGCAAGGAGCATAATTCAAGATTACAGATTCATGAAACAGTAAACAATGAAGGATTTCTGAGAATGTTAAGACCAGAGATTCAGG
This sequence comes from Athene cunicularia, assembly GCF_003259725.1. Lineage (NCBI taxonomy): Eukaryota > Metazoa > Chordata > Aves > Strigiformes > Strigidae > Athene > Athene cunicularia. The sequence continues at coordinate 9,134,127 of NW_020799110.1, read as the reverse complement.
TGTTAGTGCCACCTGTTGAGTTGGTAACATGGGATAGAAACCCTCAAGACATCTTCTGAGTGGCCCTGGCAACAGAGGCACCTTTGTCACTACTCTTCTGCCTTCTGAATGGATCAGTGCTTTGGTCCAAAGACCAGATATATTTCAAGGCACGTCTGAAGAGTTAAAACAGATCGGGTAAGAGTCACACAAATGGAATTAACTCAAAGCAAACCAGTATTATTTTGCCAAAGCCAGCATTAAATTGCCAAAATAGAAGTGTTGGAAGCAGCAGATAGTCTTTAACACATTTGGCTAGGTCAGAAGAGCAGACACCACACAGCAACACACACAGGAACTAGAAAGTGACAAGGGGGAGAACCACCAAGAACAGCATATACAGTCTGAAGGAAAAAAAGAATAAAAACCTGTGATCAAGTACAATAGCAAATGATACTCCTCTCAGGCTGACAGATGTACTGTGCAGTTATAAAATTTGTGCATCAGGACATGGACTGATTAGGACAGAACACATCTTACAGAGGTCACCATCGTATTTCAACCACACGTAGTACAAGCTGCCATAGTGTGAACATGTGTATAGTCACTCGGACAACTACTCAGCTATTTTCAGTTCTTAGCTCTAGGCACAGCTCTCACCATTCTAAAAGCAGATATCAAGTGAAATGCTCATTAGACTCATACAAAGCGTCGCCCTTACCTCTCCATAGATTCTGAAAGTACCAGTATCCTCCTCCAGTTCAATGGCAGTAACTCCTGGGACCTTTCTGGCTTGCTGTATGTTACTGCCATGTGTTCCTATAGCAAGTCCCATTAAATCTTCTCTGACTACAAATTCCTCATGAAATGCTGCAGCAAGCTGTTTTGTGCACTGAAAGGAAAACAAATTAAGACTCATCCACATGCACACAATGTAATGTACAGTTACATGCTCAGTTTGAAGCAACAAGAACTACAAGCTCTGGCTTACTTCTAAGTGTTTTGTAGCTTCCTCATTTCTTGACATAAGCATAAGTTTGGTACGAATGCTGCGCAGATGCATGTCACTCAGTATATTCACTCTCTTCACTGTTGCTTCGCTGGCAGACTACAAAAGAGAAGGAACGTGAAGTTTCATTTTTTAAGCAAATCCACACTTAAAGGATAAACCAGGAACCTATTTAATCATAAACATAATCTAAATTTCCAGAACTTATATGGACATTATTCTTCCTCAAAACAAATCAGAAATTCAGCACCACCTCTGCAAACCAACAATTTTCTGTTCTCACAGCATATTTTACACTAAAGATTTTGCTGCTGGATATACAACAGTAATTCTTTCCCCTTGATATTCCCCAGACAAACAAATTAAATATCATTCTACCATATATATATATATATATATACACACATATACATATACACACACACACACACACATACACTTTCATTCACTGTCTGAATGGCAGAGCTAGGAAATAAGCAAGGAAAACACAATTCCAGAAAGCACGGTTCACATGGATAATACTAAGTAAACAGAACTGTAAAGAGAAACTAAGGCTGGGAAAACTCTTATGGAAGAAGAGAAAACCATGACAGAAGAATTTAAGTGAACAATTCCTTTCACAGCTCTGCTGAACCAATGCAGTTCTTCATGTGGAAACGCAGCAGTAGGTCAAAGTGCAAAATGTAACACAGGAGAAAATCTACTGCTCCAGAGCAGAGTAAGCTAGAGTTAGCTTTGAGCCACCTGCACGTTATCAGTGAAAAAAGCACTCTGTTGAGGATGACAAAAATCATAAAAACAATGAGACTGGAAGCTGCTCTTAAATTTAGGCTGTATGCAGCACAGCACTCGGTAGTCCCTCCAAAAGGCCTATTCACAAAGATTAAATCTAAACGCATCTCCTTATATATTAAATCTCTCACAATTTACATAGCTTGACAAGTTAAACCATTTTCCATACAAATATCCAGCTGGCTATATACCTCCCATAAATAATACACTGAAAATTGATGCAACATTTACATAGAAATAATTACTTACCAGTATTATTAGCTGAGCAGTTTCAGCATGATAAAAAATTCGACATGCTCCCACAGCTTTCTTGAAATCTTTATGTGCATTTTCATTAGCACACCTAAGAAGACAAAATGATTGTTATTTCAACAAGCTGCATCAAAACAGAACATGTAATATCATGATCAGAACCAAGAATGTTTCAGAGTAGTTTACAGCAATGACTGCTCAGAAACTGGAAAATTCCCCATCTCCTTCATATGGTTCCAGAGCTTATTTCTCTGTGGCCTGGATGCCATCACGGTTATTTGGCAAATCTCAGTATCAGAGGGTGCATCACTTCTCCAAGCCTGAAGCGTTGACCTGAAGCTCCCTTTTGTCCCCAAACTAAAAGCTCAGCAGGGATCCCAGACAAGTTTCTAAACCAGCTACTGCAGCCATAGCCACCTTTAAGGTTCTTCATAGACCTGTCTCTAAAACATAAGCCAAGTGGGGGTTTTCCCGCCCTCAAATACAGTAAATGCCTTATTAAAACGTGCAGAGCTACTCACGCATCTCTCAGATCTTCAGGAACATCCACTGTGCACTTGAAAAAGGTGTTCTTTTTGACAGTTTTATTTTGATTCACAGGTCGGAGTCGTTCGTAAGTGACAATTTCATTGTAAGTGGCATCACAAGCAGCATATTCAATGACATAAAACTATGGAAGAATTTTTTTTTTATATGGTAACTTCAGTAAGGAACAACAAAGACATTATCAGCATCACCAAGAAAGTACAAAATGTGAATGTATTGACTAAAACATGTATCTGTTTTGATGCGGTGTTACAATTCTACACAAATGAGCCTAGATGTATTTCCACACCCATGTGGTACCTCAGTGAAGTCAGAGCACCATATCAGCATAATTTCAGTCCCCTATAAAAGCATCTTTAACTGGTTTTTCTCATGTCCGTCCCTCTTTAAATACCTACTTTAGCGCAGTTCACATTCCAAAAATCAAGATATTTACTGGAGTTCTAATTCTAAAAAATACCTAATAGAGAAGCAAAGAACTCATTCTTCACAGAAATATCTGCTCTGTGATAGTTTTAAAAGAAAAAAAAGGCAAATCCACTGATTCAATGGGTAAACTACCTGCAAATCATGTAAGATCACAAGGAAAATAAAAATTCAGTCTTTTTGATATACAGCTACCAATAATCCACTCCTGCACTTCAACCCAACACGTGCCTGGCTTTGTGTTAGGGATGCAGCTTCCTCCTATCCTCCCTTCCACCTGTACGCAATTTAGGAATGCAGCAGTACTTTCTCGCAGTACTTTCTCCTCTTCCTCCCTCAAATCTCTTTTTGTCACTACACACAATTTACTCAAGCATCAGGAAAAAGTAAATCACTAAGGTCATGACACTATTTTCCAATTCCCAGTTTTGAGTTTAGCTTAGGTATCATCCAAATCACATAAAACTGCTTTGAAACATCACAAAACAAGTTAGAATAATGAAAAATCAATACTAAACAGACAACTAAATTTAATAGAACTACCTCCATATGGTTTAAAGAAAAAATAACTCCTATAATTAAAGATCATTCTGGTTATCAGAACAACCACAAAGATAACTATCAATAGATACAGAGGTTGTTTGTGAATTTCACGTTTGAGGAAAAAAATCTGAATATGGAACCCATGTTAAAGATTGCACAAAGAAGCAAAAATTGAACTGTGAGGTTTTCTGGGGAGGGCAATTCCATAAAATAACAGATGTGACAATGCTGTATAAAGGTACCACCTGAGGATGAAAAATCATTTTTATTCTGTCCAAAACACTAGAAAATTAAGAATTGGTTAAAACCGCTTTTAAATTCAGAATTTTTCTTTACTACCTTTTTTAAACAAGCAGCACAGCAAGGAACTGACACTAAATTCCAAATTTTTATGACAAAATAGAAGCAGAGAAGCCTCAAATCACAAACTCTATAATTTACATCAGTTTGTCTCCTTGTTTTCTTCACAAGCTGTTCATCCACACGGATCAAGACTCAGAATCTTCCTTTGATAACTGTTTACCACCACCTTACAGAGCTCAATGGCAGTTACTATTTGTTTACAGTTTTTAAACAATATCAGAAATTGGACATTTTTTTTTTTCTCAACCCTGTTTCCTTTGGTTTTAGGAATCTAACACAGTAAGAAGCATCAAAACACAGGACCCTTCCTGCTAAGAAGTTAAACTCTCTTGCTATCAATTTCACAAAATAAAGCTTTAATGAGACTGTAACAGACACTGCCATAGCTCTACACACTTGGGTGTCTGAATCTACAAGTTGTTTTGCATGTGCAACTCTAAAGAGTCAGTGGTGAAATACAAACCTGACATATGTGAAAGTAAACCAACCAGTGCCTCTGCACTACACTGAGCAGAAATGCATACACAAAAAAGAACCCACAGCACCACACATCAGTAGCTACAGCATGCTTAATTTATGAAGTTTAAACACTGACTTTAACCACAGGCAAAGCATATTGCTTCACTTAATTTTTAGCACCGAGTTCAGTTCACAAAGTAGGTTTGTTAGAAGTCCTGTTCTTACATGTGCATACAATCCTCCAAGCAACTAAACGACTAATAATAGTAGTGACTTGCTCAGCTATAAACACAAAACCCTCACTTGTGTAACACAGTATGGGTCATTCCAAAGTGATCTCAAGTTAGAATTGTTTTGTCATGTTTTTGTATTGGTAGTACTTTTTTCATAGTCTTTCTATCACAAAGACCTTTCATATGTACTGTATTTTAATGTCAACAGCATGAAATCAGAAGGTTTTAAATTAATTTACCTCTCCTTTCATCATTCGAACTTTTGCCAGCCACCAGCCACAAGGTTCCTGGTCATTTGCTCTAGAATAAACCTGAAAGTGGAAGTAGTAAGAAACACTGAAAGCACATACAGACATAATTCACTTGCCTGCACGTATAATGTAGAAAGGACACCCCAACTTCTCTGGTTTTCATTAAAAAGGAATAGTATGCTACACAGAAGTAATTTTTGTATAAATTACCCAGGCACATGCTTCTTGCACAATATTTTATTATTTTGCACTACAAGGATTGTGAACGATTTCCTTTGCACATATTACTGACAATTCAGAAGTAATTTTTAAGGATAAAAACTCAGCTCGACGCTTACTCTGGTGCAATTCCTCATGAAATTCAAACACTTTGAACTGAAATTTCACGCATAAAAGTAACTCCTTAGTTAAGATTTTTGTTTTGTCCTTGGCTTACTTTCTATACCTAGGACTACTGAAATGAATCAAGTCATATGACAACACATTCAAGAAATACTACCAAGTTAATGCAAGATCAGATAGAGAACAGATGACTAATGAAACTTTCATTTTCCTCATCTTCTGTAAGTTTCAGTTACTGCTTATTACACTTCTGACAGGCCAAAGTCATTTGCACGCAGACTAAACAAAAAATGTTGCAATAGTGAGGTAGAAAGCAATCCTTTACATTTAACTTCTAACAAAGTCAACAAATAGCATGTATTTCAAACAACAGAAAAACCTAGCACCTATACTACATTATTTCTTAGATTTCTAACCCAAAACTATAAAGGTATCCTAAAGAAATTCATTACTTTTGATTTTACAGACAAGTAAAAAGCAGAAGTTAAACTAATTACTAAAGATACTACAATGAGATGGGAACAGAACATGCACCTTTAAATTTCCCGGTTTAATCCATCGTTAATGATTAACACTGCTTCTCTGTAGAAGAGTGTAATTCACACAATTTCCTACCAGATAGTCCCAGGTATCTTATCTGTTGTTATTTATTACGTCTTCACATCAAAACATTTCCAACAGTTACATTCAGATCAAAAATTAAAATTAACCAGTTCTAATTCTGAAATGTTCTCAGCTATTCTAAGTTTTAGATTTTGAGACTGTTCCATTGGTAGTTCTGTGAAAAAACTGAAATGTCACTGTTTCACTGAAAGCCTACTAAATCCATCACTAGAGACATCTTCACTTTGGCAATGTACTTAAAATCATCATCACCACCCTGATCGGACAATCAGTTACGGATCAGGACAGGTCATGAGAATAAACTCACCTCCACTTCATCTCCTTCACCAATTTCTTTCTTGATATCAGGGGGTGGTGGTAATCTGACTTCATTAAAGGGTACCTGGCGCTCTGGTTGCCAACTGAAAGTTGAAGAAAACATTACACATTATTTCTAGAATTTTTATGTTTTCTTAGTTTTATTTTTAAAAACCTTGAGTTTTATTTAAATTCACTCCATACAATCAAGTCTGTTTCTTCACTGTTAGAAAGCAAACCTTATAAGCAAAGGAACAAAATAATCCTGTCAAGACAAAAATAGTATCTGGGAAGATATAAATCTGACTCTGATCGTTAACAAAACTTTACACTTTTATCTACAAGCTTGCTAACACTCCCCATTAAGTGTCTGGCAAACAGTTTCAGTTCAAACCATACCTTTATATCTGTTTATCAATACCAATTATTATTAGGCATATAAAATTAAAATTTTACCTTCTTGTACAGAAAGGCTATTCATTTTACCCCAGTGGGCTCTACAAAGCATTTTACTTGTAGAAGTGTATATTTTAGACACATTTTATAAAGACTACTGGAGCAATTCACAATCTCTGTGTTCTGAAATTCCTTTTCCTTCTACTGTGCAATGTCATGGAATACCATCAGTCATTCCTCACTCTTTTAGTAAGAAACTCAACTGACGACTCTGCCCAGGCTGAAATAAAACCAGGGGAAAATATCCACACACACCCCGCCCCCATTAACTTAGAATATCTGAGGGACAATATCTGTCAAAGCATTCCACTGTTTATGCCCATCTTAAAGTTCACATCAGATACAAACTGGTTCTGGATCCTGTTTGTAACAGTACAGATTACTGCAAGTAAGTACTTATAATAAACGAAAACAGAGCAGCCTAAGTTAGTGGAACAAGTCTCAGCCTTAAGAACAACGGCACTTCTGCAATTTTCTACAAGATGGATACATTTATATGTTTTCTTCAAAAAGACAGCTTATGCTCAAGTACCTCACTTAATAAAGATGTGAAGTATCCACAGTTTTGCTCTAACCATTATTATACACTCCATTTTTCTTTTTAGAAGAACTTTGAAAAACAAGAAAAACCCCATGAAGATTATGGAAAGCTTCTGTTGAAGTTGGAAGGCATTTTGGCCATAAAATGCTATTTAAATATCATTCTAATTCTGAGAAATGGGGCTGGCAAAAATCACTTGTAATTCAATTGCCCTTGTTGCAACTATAATGGTCACTAAACTCAGGCTTTGGGTTTTTCCTTCCCCTCCCTGCCTCCGTGAAGTTATTACTCTAACAGATGCAAAGGCTTGAGGACAAAATGCATTCCCCAAATTATAGGAAATATAAAACTTCACTCTAGAAACAGTGTGAGCATAATAATCATAACTGAACAACAGAATCAAAAACGTTGCAAACAAATGAGCTGCTTAAAGTTCTCTTGAGAATTTCAACCATGTCCTGGAGTCATGGAAATCTAGCAAATGGAAGCTTACAGAAAGTCAGAAATTGCCCACAATGAGATGCTAGGATTGAAGAGACATTGTACCTTCAATAAAATCCACTGAAAGTTGCAGTAGGCTAATTTTGGTTCCATCTCTAATCATGTAAAGGAGCTCCATCCAGTAGAAGCGGATGGACCAATAATGACTTGCACCTATCAGCTGCAAAATGTTTTGGTATTTTTTAATAAAACAGTGGAAAAGCGCAACAAGGCTCAGTTCTCAGAATACGAGTCAAAGTTTTGATGGCAGAGATTCCAAAATTGGAGCATCTCACTGGTGAAATGCAAAACAAGATGTTAAGAAATGGCTTGTGACGGGCTACAAATTACCTAAGAGGATCTGACAGAACGGATGCCTGATAGTCAGCATGATTATCCCAAATATTTGGCACAAATTACAAAAGAGGGAGGTGCTTGCTTCTTACAACGGGGAAGTCTTTCTTTCAATATGACTGCTTCAAACTACAACGGGCCTATCTATATAAAACTGCAACTCAAGATCCAATTATCTGCCTCATACGGTAATAAAACACTTCCAGTTCCTGAAGCTTCTGTGTCCATTCTCCACGTCCTTACCTCCAAAACCTGTCTCTTAAAAGAATCAAGGATATCTGCCCAGAGATTAATTATTGCTATGGCCACAAAATCATTATTAGCTGTCTGTGCTAGTCCACCAACTTTGGGAACCTTACAATAGCTGTACATAGACTGGTTAACAATAGCAGAAAATGCAAACTGACAATTCAGACCGCCTTTAGTGGAGTAGATGTGTTTACTTTGGTAGTGCTGATCACTATCACAACACAATGATGCATTCAGGACAGGACACTTGGCAAATTTGGTTCTACTAAAGCCCTTATGAATTTAACTCAGTAAAAAGGGTAACTGTATCAAATCTACATCACAGATTAATTTGACTAGAACTGTATCCACACTTTCTGATATGACCTATTTTTGGTCAACAAAACACTCGACATATGTTGTAGCCCATCCTTTTTGGAACATGGTTGCTGCTGCCAGACTTTCTGTAAAGCACATGGATGAAAGGGATACTAAACACGAGAAATGTGTTTGCCAACAACTAAAACCCCTGCTGTGAACCACAGGCACTTCCTTTGGCTTACTTGGTTTCTCACGTGGAAGTATATCCTTTGAAGGCAAAGAGCCTCCTACCTTAAAGAAAAGTTATATACATGGTAAATATGAAACTGAGTATTTGTCACATCTCCTCAGACCATGGATAGGATGAAGGACCCAGTTTGTTTTTTCTGTTTGGTGGCTTTTGGCATGGGGGCATGAAAACCTAGAAGGCAGTAACAACTTCCATAACCACCTCAGTAAGCATTAGTACAAATTATGGTTGCCACCTCACCTTCTAAGTATTTTTCATAAAAGAAGGGCTAGGAAACACAGGTTCGAAAGAAACAAAGACTGGACTTTGAAGGATAAACCCCAGGATTACTTCTTTTCCCCCCCTAGAATTTTATACACATGTATGTAAGTATACACTGTACCTGTACACACATATATACACACCCACCCTAGGATTATATATTCACAATTATAAAATACTGTTTATGAACACACACTTGCATGCTCCCTAGTATTATTTTTATTACCCAGCAACCTCTCTTGAAGAAAGTCTCAAAGACTCATCTACAGGTTTGTGCTGGAAGATTTTAGTAACAATATTCACATCAAATGCTGACACATTTTAAGGATCTCCACCTAGCAACTGGAAGAGAAACAGGAAAGAGGATGTAGCTCCCAGAATAACTTAATTAGTCCTGAAATTTCTCAGGTAATCTACAATGTTATCAGTCTGAATGTTGAACAACAGGTATCATTTGTACTTTACCATCCCATGGATTATCTTTGACTTGCCACTACAAGTCCCTAGCAACTGCTATGTTTATATAGTAAAAGAAGAAGGCCTCATGGATAATTCTTTCTCCAGATTTGCAGCCTTTTCCACATTAAAAAAAAAAAGAGTTGGGTCTTTAGACTGGATATCTATGCATATTTATTTTCTTAATAGTTAAAACGAAAGAAGTATCCTGACTGGTTGATTTATCTGTTCCTCTCTGAGAGCACTAATCAGCATTCCTCAGAGTGGACATGTAGAGAATTGTTTATTTAATAGAAGTACTTTGGTATTTTCCACCTTTTTCTGCTTTAGTGTAAAAGTATCATGCCTCTGTCACTGATTATTTTAAGTAAATTTGGCTATCACATCTAGAGGCATCATTAAATACGAAAAAACATAAAGGACTGTGTAACTGGTGAGCTGAATCCGATAGAGCAGTTCACAGAGACTGTGAAGAGAATAGTGAGCCTGTACTTCTAGAACTATACATTTCTAACAAAATCTACTTCATGCTAATGTCAAAACAAACAAAACACACCACCAAAAGCACAAACCTGAAATAACAACCTAATACTCAAATGACTTTTTTTAAAAATAAAATACTTACTTGTTTTCAAATACAACTGTGAGCGAGTCCTCATGAACATCTTTGATAAATCCCTAAAACAAAAACATTGTTATTGTAAGAATGCATGTGAAATCAAAACAAGGCAGCAATTTCAATACAACCTGAAACTATGCCAAACAGCAGACCACCACTAATACTATGGTTCCAATTTTGGAAAGTTTCAAGACATGATCCCACTGTTCACGAGGTTGCTGATACCCTTAGTTGGCTAGCCCAAGAAATACAGTGCACAAGGATTGTTTCAAATGACTGCTCAGATCAGCACATTTACAACTGAAAGATCACTATCAGAGTTTATTATTTTATCTACAGGTGTGCTCAACTATTTTACAGGCATAAAATGAGAAGACAATTAGTACAACTCAGAGTACAATGTCCGATAGCTGTGCACAGCACTATTTGCTTTACAGATGTTCTCAACACAAAACTGAAACCCCCACAACCATCCTTCAGAATGGTTTGACAGAAAGTTTGGATTGAATTTGGCAATACAGGCTGCCATAGTGCTAGTTACAATACAATCTTTCAAGTACCAAATTGAGGACTGTACGGAGCCAGATACCTGTAGGACCTCACAGGAAAACAAAGGGAACAGAGTATTTCACATTTTTGTGTGTCACATTATCATCATCTCAGGAACAATTGAGGGGGTGATTCCACTTCCCTTTCTTTCTTTTGAAAAACAAAGGACTTTTCTAACATCAAAAACCCGTATCTATCACATTGTTCTTTGTCTTCAGCTGTACTCAAGGATCCATGCAGTAACTAAGTTCCTATATCTCTCAGTTAAGGAAGGAAAGTTGTAAAAAAAAAAACCAAAAAAAAACCCACCACCAAAAAATAAACAGACAAAGGGACAAGAAAAATCTTTCAAACTACTCCTGCTTTTGCTGTAGCTGCTCTTTGCCCAAGCAGAGGTCAAGGAAAAACCTGCAGTTTTAAAGGAGTAAGAGAGTTTCATAGTTATGTTAAGAGAAGTACCAGGAAATTTGCTGAATGGATTATATTCACTTAAGAAACTGCCAGCTGAGGAGGACAAAGAACATATCAACTGTGCAATGAGCAGGTAGTCCACTGAGGTATTATGTGTCAGCTTAGGGAAAGGTGAATTTTGACACAGGAGATCCCTCAATGTAACGATGGTCAGGAAAGGAGCCCCTACTGACAGCTGGTTGCAAAGGGCCTATGTGAACAAATCTCCTTTCACCTGAGCTTGTACTCAGGCAATGCTGTAAAGGCATTTGCTCAAAATCTGCTTTTCTGCTCCCTGAGCTTCACCCCAAACCATCTGCCAGCAATACAGAAGACTAGTTCTAACAGAAAGCTTACTGGGAACCCTGAACAAAGCAGGTCATCAGGAATCACAAAAATCACCTCGTTGAACCACCTGGTGTGTTCCTAATAAAATAAACCCTTTCAAAGGCCATCCTGCCACTGCAAGGGAAAGAAGACAAATCTCTTTGAGAGGTAAGCAACTGAAACAGTTGGCAATAAAATACACCCATAACTAAGGACCTTCAGTTTCAAGGAAGTTTCTGTACAGGTGAACTGGACAACAACAGTGAAGTTATTTACCTCTGTTTAAAGATGCAAAGAGCATACAAACTGCATGAAGTGTGTTTTAGATAACACAGGTAAAGCAGAACTATTAAATTTACGCTACCACTGTCCCCTATAAACATGCCCCAACATGAGGATGAAGTAATATGACAAAGTGCAGGAAATAAGAGTTGTTCTACTACAACTCATTCAAACTCTATTGAGGGCAGAAACAGCCCAGTCACAGCACTGCACACCAAGTTCACACAGTCCAAACATTCTGCTGAACAGCAACCTATCAACAGAAAGCAGTATTTACAGCAAGACATTCAACTCCCTGCTATGGGCAGTCATTTCTCTGCATTCCAAGTCTGCGATTCGGTATTAGTCTTTGCCTCCTTATGCTGCTTTATTTCATTGCTGAACCTTACCTCTTATTTACATTATTACATGCTCTCAAACTAGTCAGCATGGAGGGAAGGGGGAAAAATAGGTATTTCATTTCTAAGGTCAGCCTGTAGCAGCTAAAAATTTATTCTGCAGATCTGAATTCAATCGTCCTTCCTCTGTTAAAAAACAGAACTTCAGAATCCAGGGAGATTCAAAAATTAGGTACCATGGAACACCTGAAAAACATTTAGAACATAATGCTCTGCAGAGTTTAGAAAATCCTGAATCCACTGACTAGCTGCAGGTTTCATTAATTAAGTGGAAAAAAGGAATCCCACCTGTACTGACTTCCCAGGTTTTCAATTAGTCCATTACTAGGTAAAGTCTTGCTTCCTGTGTTAGCAGTACAAACAGGTTTAATATTCACAACTTATTTTCAAGCTAATGTCCTGCTAAAGAATGGGAAAGCTGAAGTGGAAAAATAATGCAGAGATATGACTAGCAGCAAACTAACAGCTGACACTGCACAGAGGTCAGCTGCATAAACAGAAACACTGAACACTTCTTAATAAAAATCGAAGGCACAAATTCCAACAAAGAGCCTGTACATTTTACAACACCTTGTGCACTTCAGGAACTCCTCCACACAAGAAAGTCTTTCACTTCAAAGTGCCCACACTGCTCTTCCTGTAGCAGAATATAATGCAGACTCATGGCTAGAAGACATGTGTGCAGTAACTTGCTTGAAACTACCTGAAGAGCATTTTCAGCTGGCATTCTCAAACTCTTTCACTTCACAGTATTTACACACTCAAAATCAAATATAACATTTATCAGTTATGCACTTCAGGTCACAAATAGACATTTGTAAAATATTAAATAAAATTATGTAACTAAATAATTACATTGTTGAGAGGCCTGAAAAAAGTCTGATCAGAGTCTAATTGTACAAACATAAGACTAATAGTGAAGGAATAACATAGAAGTCAAAAATCCTCAGTATAATTCTTCCTACTATTATCAATTTCTCTACAGCTGTGGGGGAGAAATAGCATACAGTAACTGAAGCACAGCAGTCTAGGAGGTATTACAGACTGTATGGTCCATTTGTAATACAACTAGAAATAACCAGAATTCAATATAGGTTTTAAATACGTTTTATATGATATTAAAACATTATTGCCAAGAAAAATGCCAAAAGTATCCTCAAAACATTCAAAAGCAAAAATTCCTTAATACTGTTTTCCTGCCTACAACCCTGACCTTTACTATAAGCATTATCAGCTGTCACATCTCCAAGATAAAACAAATAGATTTCAAGCATATCAGAATGATTTAGTTTAATTTTTAAAGTATTCCAATAGCCTAGAGATTTTTTTAAAAGGTTTTCCAAAAAGCCTGTGACATTAAGATACTTTGCAATACAAAGCAGATTTTTTTACATTTAAAGTGAAATTAAATCCTATAAATTCACAAGGATTTCTTCAGAAAGTGTGTGATGAACATAAAACAGGAAAGTAAATAACCTGGTTTTCAAGTAGGAGTTTTGAAGTTCTTTAATTGTGAGGTAACCTATAAAAATAGATTTGTACTCTAAGCTTGTACTAGTCATGTCTGATACTGTATCAAAAACATTTTCTATGAAATTGAGTAATGATGCCTCATCTTAACTTCTGCTCAAATGAACAAGGTACTCCATTATTGAAATTTAATTCAGCAGTGTTGCCTGAGATAGATAATACCAATATCCAAGTATGAAATGTTCTACGTTCCCTACACATCACTCCATGTATTCTCATTCCAGACAGAGGTGATGAGGCAAAGCTAACAAGAGACCACCAAAGACATCATCAATAAAAGCACTGGCATCAAAACCACAGAGTGATGAACTGTATTAGCAGCAAGTCAGCTTACACATATTTGTGTGTGTTTCATACCACATACAGTACTGTGGAAGCCAAGAAGGGAAGAAAAACTGATGCGACTTCATCTTGCCAGACCTCTGATCTGGACTGTCCAGATATTAGTGTCAGTCATTCAGTTTATGCTGTGAGCTGGATCTCTGGAAGCCCATGTATGCCCTGCTTGCTGCGGCCCAGCCCACAAGGCAGATGGGAGACTGTACTGTACTACGGGCTATTAATGTCACACTGCCTCCCCGGGCACCTCGGTTCAGACCTGTCTCTGCCACTCACTTGGCAGAAGCCAGGCTCCCAACACTGGCACCTGTAAAATGAGGGGTAATATCACTAGGACTCCTGCCTAGTTTGGGATCAAGAGATCCAGCAAATCTTACACAGGGCCATACCGTGTTGAGTGTGAATAAAAGGACAGGAAACTGAACGGATCATTTGCCACCAAAATCACTTCATCTCCTAAGACACACACACACACTCTTTCCCTTTTACCTGGGTTTTGCTCATGGATTTAAGATTAAGAACTGCTGATAACATAAACGGATCAGGACTTACTCAAGTGTCCTTACAGTGAACTGTCTGTCTCTGTATATATATATACACACACACACACTTTTTTAAAAAATCCAGTTCCAGGTAAAGTCATAAAATCTGTGTAACAGGCAGATGCAATCCAAGTTCCCCCTTCATCCTGCTTTCTTATCCGACCCCCAAGTAGGATGGTCCAATCAAAAAATGAGGTGCTGTTAGTTTAGCTGCAAATGTTCTTTCCAGGGATAGCCACTGTGTTGGCTTTTGAGTCACACATACCTGCACACTAAAAAGTATATGAAGATCACCTTACCCACTGCTGAGCAAATTTCAAATAGTAAACGCTCTGGCATCTGGTACCATGGACTGTTTCTGAATCAGTGACATAAAGGTCAAGAAGCCTATATCCAATTACCAATCCTTTCACTCCTTTCAGAAGCAAGAACCATCTTTAACTAACATTCATACACAACTGTTTCATATAACAAATTTGTGAAATAATTATTACTAATTGATGTATTTCATGCTGACCCCCCCCAGGGGAAAAAAACAAAAAACCCCACAAAAAACAAAGGCAGAAAACTTGTAAATAAACAAATCATGGAACAAAAAAGACTGAACCTGGTTAAGTATTATTTTCATTAGAAGTGATTAGCTGCACCTGCTTATACCAGGATTGATAAAACAAAGCAGATCTAGCTTGCTGCAAAACACAAACATTACAAGCAGACATCAGGTAAGAAAAAGATCCTGAGCTACTGTATCAGTTCTAGCAACCAGAGTTTAATCTATTCTGTGACAGCTTATTTCCATTCACATCATAATTATCATATGTAAATTCAAGGGTCCTCATAACAGTTATGCAAGAGTTTCAGCACTGAATCCCCTGGTTTAGGCTTATTCACCACTCTATATGATTCACACAACTTAAACTGCTTCTTCACATGCATATTCCCAAAGGACAAAACTTCTGAACGACACCCTCCGCTGATCAGGTACACCAGCAATCAATGATGCTGCATCTCCCTTTCAGCTGCCTGAAAGGGTCAAGCAAATGGCTCATCAACAGCAATAACGACTTACAGGTATTGCACCAGTCCACACAACTTTCAAGAGCTGAGTAACAACTTTAAAATGTCTGAAATATGTAGACCATTATAAGGCAGTTGAGATCTTTAAAGAAAAAAAAAGTCATTCCAGTTACCATGTTTCCTGGTGTAGTAGTTGGGCATGAACAGCTGAGTAAGCTACACTCTTAAGGAGAGTTTCCTATTTTAATAACCAAACAAAAACCATTCAGAAGAACTCGAGTTGTTTTCAAAGCCACTAATTTAAAAAAATTAAGAAAAATTAAAAAGCCATTATATTTTATTGATGCATAAATTTTTTCTCACACAGAATTGCTCACCATGCTTTGACACTGTACATGCAGTCAAATGCTGTGTACTTTTCTTTCATCATTTTTTCCCTTAGTAGTATTTTGGTTAATCTCTGCCTTGAGGCCTATGCCAAACTCCTGCTACCAGCGCTTCTGTCAGTCCTGTTAGGAGAAAACTGCACCTCTTGGAAGAGCAACAGACCAAGAATGAAGCACTTTAGAACCTGTAAATTAAAGGTTCAGTTTCATTCTAACTCACATTTTAATCTATTTTATGCCCTTGCATAACCTACACAACTACTCTAGAAAAGAGCACAAAGGTATACAACACAGAGTCAGTTTTTCAGCACGTGTAAGTCCCTACAGTAAGAACACAACAGATCTTTCAGAGTTATTCAGACTCCACTGAAAGATTCAGGTGGAGGAAGTTACCTGGTGTTAAATTCATGTACCTTGGCCTAATTTTACCGTGAGGCCCAACCTATTATCACGTGAACTGACATCTGAACTCATAAATAATGTGCAGAATCAGGGCTCTAATTTGCATACAAGTGAGCATACACAGGCTGACGAGATACTGAATAAAGCAGAAGCTTTCATCTTGTTCTTGACAAGAACTGCACAAGCACCCTTCACAACTGGCAGGACCAGAGGCAATGGGCACAAACTGAAACACAGGAGTTACTGTATGAACGTCAGCAAACACTTTTTATTATGTTGTTTGTTTGTTTGTTTGTTTTGTTTTGTTTTTTTTACTGTGAGGGTGACTGAGCACAGTCACAGGTTGTCCAGTGAGGTTGTGGAGTCTCCATCCTCAGAGATATGCAAGTCATCTGGACATGGTCCTGGGCAGGTGGCTCTAGGTGGCCCTGCTTGAGCCGGGGTGTGGACCAGATGACCTCCCACAGTCTCTGCCAGCCTCAACCATCTGTGACTCTGCAAATTACTTAAATGATCTTAATGCCACAGAGAATCATCAACCTGAACACACTGCAGTCAGGCCAAGATGAGGCTGGGGATATTCAACTTTCACTCTCTCCAAACCACTTAAGAGGCCAAAGAAATCCAGGTATTTTTGCCCAAATCACATTAAAAAAGTGTAATATCTCAAAAGTTAACCTGCAATCTAGCAGTTGCCTAGAAAGCATCAACTGTTCTGCTCTCAGGAGGTCCTCACCACAGCTCTAATATATGAAAACCTTTAGCCAGTAGGGCTCATCAACCCTGTCTGTTCTCCTCCCTGTTTCACAACACAAACCCCGCCTTTTTTCAGAAGACCATGAACCACTTTGAGCCCTATCAGTGCCATCTGTTCTCTAAAGACAATGGGCGCTTAATATTATGATATATGCAAAATCTTCTGAGCCGCAGGGAGAGGCTAAACACTGGCTCTGCTGCATAGTGGTCGAGAACCTGGGATAAAATACAAGGTAAATGTTCTGTTCTCCAGATTATCTTACTTATATCAAGCAAAAGGAAAAAACAACATAAATTTGAGATTTATAAATAAAAGGTTAAATTTAGATAATTTTTTTTCTTTTGTCCAGAACAGAGCATTAAAAAGTTATCTTGAGGGTATCTACCATAACCACAGTTACTGTCCACTGATTTACGCAATACGAAAAACATTGACTTTTCATGTATTTTAATAAAGAACATAATTTTCCTTACCAATTTATAGCAACCACAGTGTCTCTGTATAAATACACATGCAAAGAATCTCCACATAAATTGAATTTTACTAAAATGAAGAACAATTATTAGAGGAACAAAAGAACCTATGAAGAATATACCTCATTACACAACTCTAAAATTTACCATGGGCATCTCTGATAACTACTGAAGACCCCACTGTAAGACTCCAACAGATTTAATCACCACATTTGGTCTACATCAGCTAAACTGCAGATCATATTAATAACTGATTTTAAAAATTCTGTCATGTAACTGTTTACATTATTATTTTGTTTATCTCTGTTGGCATAGCAGGATCATTCTCATTTACTGTGAGGTATGCTTTGCTAATGAATCTGAATTCAGACTGTTTTGAGAGCAAATCTCAAATTTCATCCCATCATATAAATTCTGCTTTTCTCTTCAGAAAAATTTTACCACCTTCTATACAGTGACATGGAGCTTAGACAAGATGAGCCTATTCTCATTATCTTACAAATGCTATTATCAGTGCTATCAGCATCCAAAATAGGATACTTCCTAAATGAGTGACACACCTCCCTCCTGTGCTTCAGAAACTTTAAACAGAAAGTTATTAGTCGTGTTATTTAGTTCCAAAATGCATGCGTAACTCCTGCCTACCTCAACAGTAAAACTCACAAAATGGAGTCACTGACACACACATTTCAATGCATTTAGCTCACAAGAATAATCTTCTGAAATTTTGGTTCAGCTTGGTTTATTTGGGTTTTTTGGGAGGGTTCTGTGGGTTTTTCCCCCTCCACATTAACACTGGATGATTCTGAATTGAGGCTTTGGTTGTTATAGGTCCAATCACTTCTCACCTGACTTCATCCACCATGAAGATGCCATCACTGGACATAATCCCCATTTCATTGATCTGAAAGCCATCAACTCCATTTTGAAGTTAAACTTTTGCTTTTGTCACTGTTCACAGGGCTAAAACACATGATGGTGCTAATCCAAGCCTGACAATTCTCACTGACTTAGGAGACGTCATCATTGCAGATTTTAAATCAGGCTTATTGTAATAAATTCTGTGCACACAGATCCCTTCAGTCCAAGAATTCAGTACACCTCCTAATACTCCCATTAGTTCCACATTCCTCTTAAGCAGAGGAAACAACTAATCCATGGTTCATAAAGTTGTCCAAGATCACAAGGTAGAAAATAGAAATCTAAGAGTGTCTCCACATTCTGGTCTTCCTAATGTGTGGAGGGGGGGAAATCAATTCTGTTTAGGAGCATCTTGTTCTTAATGCAAACGATTTTGATGGGGGTTTCTGGGTAGTATTTCAAGTCCAACACAAAAAGCATCTGATTTACAAAATGTTATTATCTATTGGTTTCGGTAAAAATTTAACACACACTTAACAAGGGGATATATCTTATCCCATTACGTTTTTTCCTCATAAGAGTATCTCCTATTTGTCTCTTAAGAGACAGTTAGTTGAAAAAACTAACTCCTGAAGTCAGCTGGTTACAATCCTTTAAACACCAACTGCCTTTACATACTGTACAATTACCACAACTTCCAAGCCAAATCCACAGCTGCGCACAGGAAATTCAGAAAAAAAAAAGGAC
>NW_020799110.1:9024949-9114916 GCF_003259725.1 Athene cunicularia | reverse complement strand
GCCCCTGCCGGGCCCGGCCCCCGGGGGCTGCCCGCCGGCTGACGTGCTGCGGGGAATCGCCCAGCTGCAGGCTGGCTCCTTTCTTCCGCCGTGTGCTGGTGCGGGGAAAAGAAACAGAAATCATAAAATGACTTTGCTAGTCGATGACCCTCACAACACAATCGGACCCGAATTCTGCCATGAGCTCAATGCTCACATAAGCTTAGTCATGCCGAGCTTGATGAAAGGCCTGTATCTCTGCCAAATGCATATATTTTTTGCAATAGCTTTAAATATCAATGACTGCTTTCAAATGGCCTTTCTGCTAATCTTTCCTGTTAGATGTCAGCCCCAAATGAACAGGAGTACATGATGGTATTTTACCCCTCAGATGTTTTCATTTTTAGTTTCTCTATGTTAATCCCACTGTAGCTTTTTTTCCAGTTCTAACCACGTCTGCAGAAGGGTGAGGATTTCACATAATATTTTAACAAGCGATAGGACAAGAGGAAATGGCCTCAAGTTGTGCCAGGGAAGGTTTAGACTGGATATTAGGAAGCATTTCTTTACAGAAGGGGTTGTTGGGCGTTGGAATGGGCTGCCCAAGGAGGTGGTGGAGTCCCCATCCCTGGGAGGGTGTAACAGTAGGGTCGACTTAGCGCTGAGGGATCTGGGGGAGTTGAGAACTGTCAGTGTGAGGTTAATGGTTGATCTGGATGATCTTCAAGGTCTTTTCCAACCTCGATGATTCTGTGATTCTGTAACACAGGCCTAAAAGTTTTGAGAAAACTGGCTACTGGGTGAGGAGACTCAAATGTACCACAAGTGCAGGAAGAATAGGGTTCCACATCATTAGCTTCACTGGCCTGTTGCTGGCTAACCACCACACGTGCCAGATGGTTAGCATGCAACTCTTCAACCATTTATATACTCTGTGCTGTCCAGTGAGTAATTTGAGGGTATGGGGATGCACTGGGAGGGTTCTGTTGAGGAAGAACTGAAGGTCGTAGGTGGAGCTGAAGTTATGGGCTCTGTGGACAGTAGAGCCTTGAGTCATTGTGGTGAAGCATAAAGGAAAATGAGACACAAATTAATTGGAAAAAAAAACACAACAATAGGCTCTGCTTGTTCCAGAGAACACCATGGATTTTTCCACTCAATAACTCATATCTTTGTTTGGCGATGAGGTAGTGTTTAGAAAAAAAGCAATTATGTGATGTACAATTTTCCCATGCTGTGGACATGAATATTCTTATTCTTGCATATTTATTCCACAGGAATGTTGGAGAGTACCTGGTATTAGAAATACTGTTTGAATCTTTAGAAATGACCCACAATTTATTCTGTCAGTGCTGCCTAGGCCACACATAGGTAAGAGAGCTCTTTTGCAAAATGGTAGGTGACCCCTTTCCTATTGGCAGAGGGCATGAAGGACCTTCCAGGATAAAGTATGAAACATGATAATGAGAAGCAAACAGCTGTGCTACAAAAATTCTACACCAAAAATTTTCATTGCCCCAAGACTGAATAGCCTGAGGTTCAGTTATTCAGCTTCCAAGACACAGACTCTCTATGTCAACTTCTAAAAAATCATGTTCAGGGTTGAAAAAGAAAAGCAAAACCAAACTATGCATGAGCTGCTGTCCTCAGGAGTAAAACCAGGACACAGATAAAAAAAAATTACTTCAGAACTGGGTGAGGTGCCTGGGTCTCCACATTTGCAAAATGGAGGACAGTTCTGGTCAATAATGATAACGAGAACTGGCTTGAGCCAAAGCAATCTGCATCTGAATTTGCCTGATAAAATTTGTTTTTCAGGAAGTCTGCACATGATAGTAGTTAAAGTGTCGTGGTTGTTTATAATTTAATATTGAAGCAGAGTGCTATACCTAGGTGAAAATGGCGGTAGAAGAAGGTTATTGCTAGGCTGCGGGCCATAATAGTTGGCAGCACATCAGCCAGACTGGTGAGGATGAACCTGTTCTAAGTTTAGTTTTCACTTAATGTAAATTAGAAGTAACTACTAAATTGAGTTACTTGAAGTATTTACTGAAACAAGAAAAGAGAGGATCTTTACTCAGCTTTGGAAACTCAAGAGTCTTCCTCTGATAGTGGCTACTTACAACTTTTTTCACGAGACTGTGTAAGGTGATTATTTATTTTGTTTTCATTTTGCAACACTCACAGTGAAACTGCCACCTACACTTCATCGAGCAGTTCTGGTCAGGGAGATGCTATGAGTAAATCTAGTTGAACCACTCTCTGTCCTCTGTTGAAACTGTTTGGTAACAGGAGGGAGAGCAAGCTTCATCATGCCAAAAGGACAGTAAGCAAGAAAGAGCAGGATTCTGTACCCTTGGGGCCCTTGGTTGGAAAGAGCAACCCTTGGCTTATTTAAGTGAGCAAAATAAAGGGTGAAGGTTTAAACACTGAAGGCTTAGGATTATTGTCTTCAAATACATGAAGGCAAATAGAGGGGATAGCAATCATTGAGAGACTAAGGCTATAAAAGACAGAGCACATGACTAACAGAAAGACTCCCAAATAGGTATAGGCTGACCATTTATAAATTGAGTCTGGAAATTAAGAATTTAAAATGGGAAGTTGAGGGAAGTTTCTGGAACAGCCTTTCAAAATGAAGCAATGAAAGTTAATAAAGCCTGCTTACTTTTTAGGATAAAAAAAGCATTTATGGTGGGGATATATCATGAGGAATATAAACTGTATTTTCAAGATGGGAGACTTTGAAAGTATTGATCCCAACAAATAAACAATCAACCCCTACCTTCATCCTTTCAAATGCCTTTGTCTAAAATTCAGGAAGTATGTGGAAAAACTGTAGTGGGTTCAGGAAGAAGCCACGGAATCAAGGACTGAAACTCACAGTGAAACATTATCATAGCAGAGTTTTAATATGAGTTTTAGTATTTTGAAAGAATTATTTTTGGCCACAATCTTCAAGTACCCAGGTAGGAGAAAAAAATTATAAAGGCCTCTTTAGATTCCTATCACTGGCAATTTTAAAATAAAGATTGGATATGCTCTCGTTCAAACAAAAATGAATTCCTGGAAATCTTATCTGTGTAACTGCAGGTCAGAATGGGAATTGTCATTCTGGGACCTTCTGACATCGGACTCTGTTAAATGTTCATCTTACCCAAAAGCAGGCAAATTTTAGACAATTTCAGGGACTTGGGCAAGAGTGAGACAACTATGAAATCAACTACTCAGAACAGCGATCTTTTAAGATTATATATTTATATTGATAGCCCTCTAAACTACTAGTGGGCTGATAGTTTATTTTTGTAAAGTTTTTGTAGTTTTAAACTAGTCAGTCACTTCTCTGCCAATTGCCTTTAGGGCCTTTGCTGACACCATAACAAGGGATATTGCTGTTTTACTGAACATACTGTCTACCCTTCAGTAAAATAAAAACCTGGAAGCATGCTTTCTTAGACCATTTTGTAAAAAATAATTAGGAAAAACTCAAGGTCAACTCAATTCAGACTTGTGCCTTTACTTACAGATGCAGAGTGTAATAACCTGGGTCTTACCTTCCATTCAGTGAAGGGGAATGCTGATGCTTAGCAACTTGTGCCATAAAAAATAAAAGAATGATAAAAAATTAATCTAGCTTTGCCTTTAAGTGGGTAAAAACCTCTTTGGTTCAGTTACTCATTCTGATATTTTGGCAGAAGGCTGATACCTGTGAGAGATGTCCATCCAGAGGCTTCCAGCCTTAGCAGAAGCTTAGGCAACTGGCAGCACTTAGACCCTCTGTAAATTACTGTTTAGAAAAAGATCACATTGGCCTCATGTCTTACCAAATGACAAAACTACATTACAACTCAGAAAATGTCTTGGAGAAAATATTTTGAAAAATTACATGCTTCCAAGCATGGGGGGGTTTACTCATTTCCGTGTTTTTTCTTTGTTCCACATACTGTACTTAGGTAGCAGAAGGAAGTTTGTGAGACATGTAAAATCAGCTCCAGTTAGACTTGTGCAAGCAGAGCAGGGGATCTTCTATTTTTTGGCACAACACTGGTAGTGAGGCATAAAGTCTCGATACAGATCATCCTGTTGGGCTGCCACTGTATAAAGGGCCACTGGTTTGTTGTAAAAATGGGAAGAAAACTGCAGAAAAGATTGTGTTTTGTTTTATTTTGTACTTCGCTATGATTTTTTCGCTATTTGAATGTTGAGCTGAAGAAGAATCTCCACCAATTTTCGGCAGCCCTTTACGAATGCGTTCCTGACCTTTAGAAATGAATGAATATTTGTCTGGAGGTTCGCTGAACTGAGTGTGCCATACCCAGATACATCTGCAAATACTGTAAGCAGACACCGCTTCTGAAAATAGGATCCACAAAAGGTGTTGCTAAGTGAGTCTATGTAAAATCATTTTTGTCCAGTGCAGTTTAAAACCCTCTGTCTGGTGTGGAAATCAGAGAAAGAAGAAATCATAAGTGTTCTTATTATTGTTAATTAACTTTTGTAGTTATTTACATCTACCTTGAAAGGGAAAATCTTTGGAGCTAGTTTATTTTTTGTGTATTACAGCTGATAGCACTCACATTGATCTGGTTGTGTCTAGACATAATGAACTTAAATGTCCCATAGTTATAGGGTTAAAAACCTCCTATGTTTAGAAAGATTAAAAATGTTAACAATCCACAGAGTGCAGTAGGTGTTTACTGTTGTATTCTACTTCCTGTTACTCCAATCTAAAAAAGAAAAAGTCACTGAGCTAAAGAAATTATATAAGGAAGATGTCAAGAACCAGTATTATAAGAAAACTGGTTTTGACTACAGTCTGTATTTATGCTGAAGTAACGATGAGTAATAGGATTCAGGTGTCATTTGTTCAAAGTCCACAAGATAACGTGCATGCTCAGCAAAAGGAAAATATACGTCCAGGCAACAGACTACTACGTGAAAGTAATTTTACACTGAGTGGCAACATATGAACCTTGTTCTTTCACACTGGGTGAACTTCTGTCTTACCATTCACAGAAGCATAGAATCATATTATACAATCATTTAGGTTGGAAAAGAACTTTAAGATCATTGAGTCCAACTGGTAACCTAGCACTGCCAATCCCACCACTAAACCATGTCCCTAAACACCACATCTGCAGGGTCTTTTAAATACCTCCAGGGATGGTGACTCAGCTGCTTCCCTGGGCAGCCTGTTCCAATGCTTGACAGCCCTTCTGGTGAAGAAATTTTTCCTAATATCCAATCTAAACCTCCCCTGACACAACTTGAGGCCATTTCCTCTTGTCCTATCGCTTGGCTGGGTTCCCTGGTTTTGTCAGTAGCAGCCCAGGAAAGCAAGCAAAATAAAACTAAAAGTTTGATGTCATTCTAGAAGCAAAGAGAAGCCCTAGACAACGCCTTCTGTAAGCGCAATGCTCATTCTGGCACAATGCAAAGAAACTGCAAAATCATTTCACTGAAATTTTAATGAACTTTAATGAGAACACTGTTGCTTAATGGAGTTTATGCAATGGTCAGAAGCTCATCCATTCACAGTACAACTTTTCATGGGGTTGGCTTTGTTTGGTAATTTTCATTATCACTTTACATCTGCCTCTTCTGAATGCTAGCATGGATGCAGCTGATCAAGAATAACCCTGTGCTTGACTTTGTTCCAAGCTGGGAAGTGAAATGCACTGAGCACCAGAGAGGGACTTGTGGTAGTGTGAAGTCATGGTGGAGTAATGGTGTGGAAAGGCCTGTCACAGTATTAGCTTTAGATATCCAAGCCTAGAAGTTCTCATCTCCAAGTGTTAAGAGTTATATCCTTCCTACCACAAACCCAAATGAATAATTTCTGCTTTCTGACTGCTTTCAATGGAAACCAGGGAATGAAAGTATTATTTTTTCTCTATTGCTGATCCAATTTTGGTTCTTGTTTGATCCTCAGATAAGTCTAGACTACCTCTGTTTTGACTTGACACCTAGGCAAACTTTTAGTGTCAGTGTTGTGTGAAGAGATATCTGCATTTCTAGGGTTGGACTGGCCCAGAGCAGGGTTTCAGGTAATGTAGATTTGTGTGACATGAATTACTAGCTACTTCTTGCAAACATCAAAATGTCCATGTTTAGTCTCTTGTTCTGAGTATTGGTACTTAAAATCTTAAAGTCAGGGCCTACTCTAAAAAAAGGCAGTGAAGTCCTGAGCAAGATTTGCAAGAGACAGTGGGCATGTTGCTATCATAAATACATGATCTGAGGTATATGAATTTAGTGCCACGGACATCAAAAACTGAACCAGTGGCACTTAAACAAAGGTGTATCTGGAGTAGCAGAGGGATGCGCATCAATCCGAATGAAGAAATTCAGCAGGGAAGAATGAGGAGGGAACTCACAGCTAGGAAGAAATTAGCAATGCATCTGTGTGAAACTCTAAGCAGACAGACTGAAAAGCTTATTTCTGTTCCTATAGGATTGCCTGATGTAATCTAAAGCACAGAATAATTCATTTCAAGAAGAGATCTGTTGTCAGCTCAAGGTACTCTGCTGTCAGACTTTCCAAAAGCAGGTTTCTGTCTTGCCAAGCTTTACTTTTTGAAGGCCTCAATACAGCAAAGTACTTAGGCAGGTATTTTATTTAGTATCTGAATGTAACGGATATAAAAATTACTTTAAATAGTTGGCTTAGTCTGTGCTCTTCAAGAAAGGAAGGAGTTGAGAAGAAAGTTTTCTGCTAATTTGTTGGCAGAAAAATCATGTAAAACTTTGTGTATACACATATTTTCAGGTTCCTCTGAAATGTCCTACCTATACAGCAACAGAGATATAAATTACATACATATATATTTGTTATATATATTATTATATCTATATGAACAAACTGCAGATGAATACAGAGAGTCTCAGTGCCCTAGGAGTGAAGATAAGCATTTCACAGATGAAATACTAAGAATGTTGGTAAGTCAGTGTCAGGATCTCAACTTCAATTGCTCTCTCAAAATGGATTGTGTTCAACTCCTTCAAAAAATCAGGGGAATTTGTTCTATAACTTTAGCCATAGGCACTGACTTTAAGAAATTAAACACTAATACTCAGAATAAGGGATTAAATATTCACATTTTGATGTTTGCAAGACATAGCTAGCAATTGACAGGACATAAACATACATCACCTCAAACCCTGCTCTACTGTTAGATACAATGAGGCAGAATGGAACAGAGCATTTCAGTGAAAGGAGCTATCAAGAAGTTAAAATACGTTTTCTGTGGATTTTGTGATTTCTCTCTCAACTGACATGACCCTCCTCTGGTACCTGTGTTCCAGTTGTAACACAAATGCCATTGAAGAGGGTGGGATAAAATCTGGACTCTTGCCTTTTTCTTTTTTCCATCTTTCTAAAAATACTGTTCCATTAATAGCATAGTATTTTCCCATACTGCCTATCTGTTGAGATGAAAAAGGGAACTCATGAAGCTACTTTGGTGATAAAATAGACAGTTTTGATTGATAAATACAACAAAACTGACCGTGCTTTTTTTAATCTAATCAATAATACTGCACAAGTGCTGAAGACATCACGTCTTTGGCATACTTCCTCTTTTTTTTTAGTTGTTTGATGCTGTGGGCTGTCTGGCATATTAGATACTGCACAACCTGATTTCATCAGTGATTTGTTGCCACAAGACTCACCGTCTGAACCCTAAAAACTGAGGGTGCTTTAATCTGCTCTTTCCACAACTGTACTTGTTCTGTCCTGTCTCAGTGGAGTTGTACCTCCAGCCCTGGACTTTCGCTGCTGGGATGAATTGGTACTTTGGGAAGGAGCTCCTCTGCTCAACATTTAAGATACTGCTTTAGACAGCGGGGAAAAAGTGGATAACTGTCAGAAACCAAATGTATCAGAGCTATCAAAAGGAGGGGCTGAGGAGGATTAACACAAACAGATGAAATATGCAAGAAAAGAAATAAGAACAAGGAGGAGACAAATTATAAAAAGAGTCAAGAACAGCAGAAGAAAGGTTCAAACAACAAAGAAAGAAAGGTTCAAAATTTAGGCTTTGGTGAAGAAAGAAAAGTTTGATGAATAAAAAAGATGAGGTAAGAGAGGAAGATAGATAAAATGGGTGATAAATGAGGAAAAACAAGAGAGCAAGAACAGTTCTAGGGTATACATGAAAATATATGATCGTCACCTCTGACATTCACATGCTTTTTCTCCCTAAAAAAGAATAGAAGAGATGGTAGAAGACATCAACAATGTAAACCCCACAAGACTAATTCATATCTAACATAACGTTTACTGGTATTTGGGAAATCCAAGTTCAAATCTATTTCTTGCCAACTTGGAGCAGGAATTTGATTGCAGTTCTTTTACTGTCTGACCTGCGTGATGTCTGCACCACACAATGTTGCGTCACGTCACCACACTGAACTAAGCTCTGAATGCAGGAGTATTTGTATGGGAAGGAAGTAACACAGACACATAACATAGCGTTGCACCCAAGCAGAGATACCCTGCCTTCCAGTGGGGTACTTCAGCCACCCTGGAATACCAAACAAGCATGGGCTAAGTGTTTGCAATGCCCAAGGTAGCTTGTTCGGACATCCTGGTATGTTAGCACACTGTGAAGTATAGATGTAATTCTAGCTTTTTCTCTTGAAGCTGTTCCACCTCCCCTAAATATGTTAGTGCTCACAAAGCTACAGTGTGTGAGAATGTCAGTTTAGATTTTGAGGCGGTGAATCCTTGCATGCCAATAACAATCACAAATACAATGGCTTTTTCCGTATAAAATAAAAGAATGCTTATCCAAACCAGTTTGCAGGACTGGAGTCTTTGAAAAAATTTGCAAGTTCCACTTTATGGAAGTGGAATTCTGAACAACTTTTAATTCACATGACAAATGTTTTAACAATTGAACATTTTCATCATTGAATGCAATTTTATTTTAAATTAAGTTTTCTAAATGCATGACAATAAAGCTTAATGTCATAGCTACCCATACCCTTCCTCTGAGAAAATAAAGTCTCAAATACCCTGAATTCCACACTCTGGAGCAATTTAGGTCTCCTTAGAGATCACAGTTTGAACTACAAATGCAATAAGGGCTGCATCCTGCTGTAACTGAAATCCTTCCTAAGTCTACTTCTGCTTTTCAATCTCTCTAATTTTTCATTAGATCAAGAGTCACACATTTTTGTTGGCAGTAAAGCAATTCCAATTTGAACTGCCTCCTGTCTTCAATAGGAATTTTCCCAAAGTATAGAAATAAAAATGTAAAACTTTGCTGTGTTTCATTACTTTCATTCTTTTGAACATTGCTTCTCTGAAAGCTCTGTGTGAAATTATTAGAAGACAGGTTTTGAAATGCTTGTGAAAGTAGATGCATATATGGGACTCAAAGGGCCTTATTTAAAAAAGAAATTTGCCAGTTACCCAGATCTCTGGTTGGTTATGCCCATTCAAGGATACAGAATCCATCATTCGTATGATTATTTTTACATCTGAACTTTTTTTTATACTAGATAGACTTGAAACTTTCAGGGTCATTTGCCCAGCATGTAGTTGAATGTCCTGTGCTATAGATTCCAATTAGCAAGACCATGTTCAATGGTCCTACACCACCAATGCTGTCTAACTGCTTTCCACTTGGCTTTATATGTTTCTTCTTTGTTGCAGCTGCAACCAGGTCTACCTACTCTTTGATAGAAAAATTTCAATTACCCCAGGGAGAAGCTTTTAGCTTTATTAAGCATTGAAGTCTACACATTTGTTCTTCTGTTGAAGAGCAGTTCAAAAGGAGAGTTTCTGAGGAAGTAATCTGATAAATTAGGATAAATCTTGTGGACTTTCACTGCTAATGTTTTTCCTGTAATCTGAGCCTAAGAATCTGCCAACTCAATGTACGGTCAACTATTTCTTTTAACACTTTTAGCCCCTGACAGATGTTTCTTATACTTTACAAGTAAATGGCTCTTCAGTGTTTTTTGAGACTGCTGTGCTCTCAGCATAAAATTGATGTCACAGAAGGCTGGATAGCTGTGCTCTAGCCTTGATAGATAGTGAGAGAAAACTGTTCCCATCTGGTAGCTTTGTATTGGCCTCTGAGTAAACTAATGGTTTCCTTTCTTAGATGATGGGTGTCAACTCATCACTTCCCTGTTGCCAAGAGTAACCTTAGTTAGCTAAGAAAAAGCAAAGACTGCCTACACCAGATCTCTAATCAGCCCACACTTTGTTGTGATTGGCCTCTTAGGGGAGTGGGGTGGCCAAGTGACTGGAAGAAAGCTAGCAATAACACTGTTGTAAGTCACATCTCCTTGCAGATTAAAAAAGGAGCTACTCTTCCTAGTGCTGTCAATCTTGTATTTTACTTCAGTGGTGGTTTCATTTACGCTAGTAAATAAGGCTGTCATTTATGCCTTTTAATGTTTGAAAATTCCACAAAAGTTTCACGTCGCTGGTTTGAAATTGAATATTTCACTATTGTCTCTATCTTGCAAATTAATTTATTACTGTATTTGAAGTCCTAAATGCCTCTTGAGGGAGCTGAACATACAGTCTAACAATCTACCCATAAAGAGCAAACTGGAGTTACACATTTAAAGAAGATAATCTTTCAATTGTATGGAAATTTTGTCACTCTTGCTTTTCTGTTCAAGCTTCATATAATAAAACCTTTCTGTTTTCAGAAAAGTTTTGGTTCTTCATCACTCACCCCTGTTCTGTGTGACAAAGGAAAATGGCACATTAAATTGAGTCTGTGAAAAGGGCACACAACTAAATGTAATTAATATCATCAAACCAGAAGAACACTAGAGTTCTTGGATGAAATATATTTTTCTAGGAATCCTCGAGAGTGAGGAGGAACAAAACAACCATGGAGAGCGTTCTCTAAACCCACAATCCCACGTAAGTCTGAAGCGACAGCATGCCTTTTTTGGAGCACTATTAAGTAACAGCCACTATCATTTTCAAACACAGGTAGTAGAATTTACATAAGCAAATCTCATCTGGCTAAATACTGCCCTATAAATATACATATTATAATCTGTTATTAACACATAAGATTATATTGCCATAATACATCAAAATATTACAACCAGGGATTTTGAATGAATTACCACTCTTCATTACCGTGCATCCATCATAAGGCATATATGCCACCTACATCTCTCTTACAAGACATACAACCTTTACTATCCTTCTGGACAGAGGCATTTAACTTTTTTCTCAGCAACTCACTAAAACCAGAGCAAAATTGAAAAAATGAAAGAAAATCTCCAAACTGTCTGCTTGTTCTTAGGAAAACAGTATTTCATCATGCAATAAAAATATCAAGACAGAGGTAAAATAATTAAGATTACAGAAATTAATTCTCTATCAAAGTCCACAGAAAGACTCCTGTTGACATCAAAGCTTTGGCTTCTCTTTGATAATGAGATTACACATCAAACTTGATTTTCTACGTATTGCGCTCTGCAGAGGAGATGTATTACCACTGTCTGTCAGTGATTCTGCACAAAATTCAATCAGTTTAAAAGCAAAGGATGTATTTTTGGTACCACTGGCTTTGGAAAACCTGCAACCCAAGCCCTGACACTATGACCTTGGAATTGAAACTGTAGTTAGAGCTTGTGTTTCCAGTGTTTCATCATGTTGTGCATACGTAATATTTTAGCCTTTCACTTCCAGTCAGTCAAGACCTCTGCCTTTCAAATTTCGACTTGTATCACCTATCCAGCTTCATTCAATACTTTTGTACACATGTAATTACATGAAACTTAGTAAATAATTCTGTTGACAGAGAAAAAAAAAAAAAGTGGAAAAATTGCTGTCTTACTCTTTCACCTGGTTGGGTCTGGAAAAATTAGCTGGAGTAAAATGCAATTAGAAGGCAGTAGAGAAAACTAAACATAAAGAAAGGGTTAACTTGTTTATGAAAAAAAAATCTCTGCCTATCCCCTTATTAGAACAGAAATAGTATCATAAACCAAATACCCAATTTTACTTCGATACTCTCTATTTTCTGGTAATATAGTCTGGTGACATGTTGACATGTAACCTTTTAAGAGAAGACTTGGTACGCTGCGAGGGAGTGCAGTCCTTTTGATGCTCTATTGGACCAAGTCACTATTCCAAAGTTCAGGGTTTACGTTGCTGACTCAGTCATTGCTAATACTGATGTTTACAGCATTAAGAGAGGGAAAGTCTTGCAGGTGCCAGACAGAGAGATGTCTATATTAAGACTTATGCCGAATTGTTAATTTTTAGTTATCAGCAAAACCAAACTAAGAATCTGCGTGCTCAGCCGAGAACGTTATCGATGCAGCTCGTTCATGCTTCAGAGATAACAGTTGCTTTCAGTATGAAATGCTGAGAGGTTTTTTCCTCCTAGGTTTGAGCTCTTCAGTTCAAAACATGCTTAAAGTTGGTTACTAAACAAGCAGTGACATTTTTAGTGTTTACATCCGTATAAGATCTACTGAATTTTCTGAGATTTGGGGTGACAGAGTGCTGCCAGTGTGCATCGAGAGGAGAGGGGTTTTGTAAAAATAATTTAAAACCCACTAAGTGGAAACTGTAATGTTCATTGACACTGAACCCAAGCTGTGAAGTTCAGCAGAATGTGGACTGAAGATCATCATCTCAGTCAGGGTACAGCTGACCTGTAGCTGGAGAAGGCCAACTTCATCCTCCGATTGTGAAAACACTACAGTCCACAGCTCTTGGGCTGGAATCGGTCCGTAAGGTATTCCCATCCTAGCTCCGGCCTTTCCCCTTCCCTGCCCACGCCTCTTGCCTACTTCTGCTTTCTGCAGCAGCCTTCTACAGATACAGAAAATTAAGTCTAGTAGCAGGGACTTTCAGGGGAAATGAAAGCTGACCGATTGGCAAAGAGGGGATGAGTATCGCTGCTTACGCGGTGGAGGTGATTTTAAACTGTTTAGGAGATGAACAAGGTGCTGCTGCCTCTCCAGTGTGTAGAGGCTGAAGGCTGCTTGGGCAGGTTAGACCAGGCAGGAGAGCTGCTGCCTGATGAGGCAGTGAGGGTGTAAGAGGATGGCAGCGCCTGGTGGGGAGAGGAGACACTGCCGCAGCTGTGGGCAGGAGGAGGGCGTATGGGTTCCAGGGTTTTGTAAAGCAGAGATCTAACTCACAGCTACCAAGGCTGCACATTTCTGCTCTGCATTATCACGCACAGCAAAAAGGAGGTGAAGAAGGCTTCCAATGAGCAGAACAGCTCTATCAGAAACTTCATGCTGATCAATACAACAGATTATCTTCCTGATACAATGATTTATCATTTTATTTCAGTAACTTTTTACATGGACTTCTAATGAAACGTCCTGTCATAATCATCTATACTAGGGAACAGTTTAGATTACCTGTAGAAAAGTTCTCGTAACTACATAACCTTTACATGCTATTAAGCAAAGATCTCTTTTTTAAGCAAATAGTTGGAAAATTTCCCTGCTCTTAATGATATTTCCAAGGCATTAACGTTAGAGAATGTCCACCAGAGGCAGATGGAGGTGGTGGTGAATCACTTTCTTTAGGATTCATGGTTGGCCAGTGTAGCCTACAGTGTGAGACTGTGCATGGGGGTGTGGGGGTGCTGTGTGTTAGAAATCACAGGAATGATCTACAAAGCATAAGAAAAAAAAAAATTAAAAAGTGCTGGAGAACACTTCAAAGATGCCAGGTTCTGCTGCAAGAATTCTGTGACAATCTCAGCCAGTGCTTTTCATCATCTTCAGTCATTGTCTCATTTCAGTAAATTAAGACACCTCCATGCTTGATCATTATAGTAGTTCACAAAGCAAGGAGTAATTTATGTCTCTCTGGCTAACGATGGTACCTCACAGGCTGAGAGGACCACTTCAATGAAGTGGCATTCTATCAGTGAGCCAGGCACTCATGCACATGCAGAAAATGTTTGTGTCTTAATGCAATTTTTCCTCTCCAAAGAAAACATACATTCTATAGCCTTCTTGTATCATCCCTCTTCTTGCATTACTCCACTTCAAGATATTATTTCTAGAACATGTCTTCAGTCCTTTCTCTGTACAATTTAACAGTAGGTCAGATAGTAGGTAAGCATATTACAGTCCCAGGCACAGGAACTCCCCTCTAGAGAAATATTCAAAGTGCAATAAAGAGGAAATAAACAATAAGATGAACCCTGCTGATTAGTCTCTTGCAGTATATAGCTGCTATTCAGCTGACAAATTAAATGGTGGGCGGAAAATAACACTACTGCTATTACTATATATATTAGTATTACTATGGAGAAGGCAGCAGCAGTCCTTGCCCTCATCCCATCAACAACATTAGCTGGCACCAGCTAATGGGATCTCTACTATCAAGAGTTGTCCAAGCCTTAAAAGAATCTATTCAAAGCAGAGAAGGAACAGAGAGATGTTACCCAGGTGAAGGATACAACGCCCTTACTTTCACTGTGCTTTTTCATCCCACCAGTAGAACAGCTTTGTCTGTGAATCTGGCTGCAGCATGGAGGGAGTAAAAGAGTGAATGTGCACATACACATCTTGCAAAATTAATGCCACAGTGTTAAGTTCAACAGGAATCTCATTTTAATAGCAAAAAATACTATTTCCATGGAATCACTGTCTCCCCGGAACAACCCTCCCAGCAGGTACTTGTACCTACAGGACAAGTGGCTAAACTATGCCTAATCCTCAGAAGACTCTGATCTCATATACATCACTGGCTTACAGCCATGAAGTTATACAGGACCGCCAAAATAAAGCTTCTAGCATGCTTCACAGTCCAAGTGGCACCTGGTATTCATGAGAAAACAGAAACCTCAGCACACCTAACTGCAGAGTTTGAGAGCAGCCTATGCAGCCCCAGTGCATGGGCTTCTTTTTGGGTTGTGAAGAGAGCCTGTAGGAGCAGCGCAGTACTGGCACCACCCAGCACAGTGCTGGGATTACTTCACCTCTTCTTCCAAGAGGCTGTAAGAATAAAGGAGTTGCAATTTTTTTTGCAATCTTTCAATATTTTCCTTGGTGAGAGACATCCAAAATATTTTAATTTTAGTATTTGAAAATGGAGTTGGGCCTGTCAATGATAAGCAACTAGAGTTTATTTGGAAAAAGTGCCAGAAAACTTTCTAATAGTTTTAAGTAGTCTGAAAGTCTAGTTGGATAAACTTACTTTTGAGAAAAGAAATGTATTAGCTACCATAGAGGAACTGAAAGGAGACCTTCATATCTTTCTCACAAAGTTTTGTTCAGGTGCTAAAGGTCTTTTTTTCATTTCCCTGTCAAAATATTAACCACTTCTGAGTTACAGATTGAGCAGATTAAATTATTTATGATTTATAATCAAAGAGCTCATAATGAATTATTTAGAGCTTACAGTCTTTGGAACTGATTATATGATGACTTAATTCCAATCTGATATATCAATACCTAATAAACAACTATTTATATAACAAAATACTTCAGCTAGTATTCACTCAGTAAGTGGACTGCCTTAACTTTCACTTTAGCTTAATACTGGTGATACCAGCTCAATTTTAGTTTCCTGCTTTCAATTTTCTTTCTAGAGAGATTTAATAATTTTCAAAACAAAATAATAAATTAATTATTATTTTTTTAAAAAATTTTTTCAATAAGCAGCACAGACCAAGAATCTTTCCATATTAAGTGAATATTAAGTGATTAAGAAAAAAACCTGATGGGCCCCCAATTAGTGTTTGGGTCTCTCACATAGCCCTACTCACAGATCATACCAACAGACCACAGGGAGTCATCTCGCTCAACTTACAGAGTTGTACCTTTGAACAAGGCACACTCCCCAAATATGTCAAAGACATCACCTCCATAGTGTGACCGTGCCATGACATTGGGCAACAATCTGTTTCTGACAAAATGTGTTCCTAACACAACTAAACCGACCAGGCAATACCCTTTTTAACCCTCAAGAAGCCTCAGAGACTGAAGATACTACACTGGCCAGCTGGAGAAAGCGAGTGCCCCATTTTTCGTAAGTCCATCCCCTATCTCAGCAGCAAACTCAATTCTTTTCCCCCCCCATACCGAAGAACATTTTCATACACTGCATTTCCCTCAATATTGAGCGTTTACACTCCGTGATGAATTACACTGCCTATCATGCAGTCTCTGATAGATCCATGCTTTTTTGGCCATGACAGCAGTAAAATTAGAGTAGGTACCTGCAACAATCTGAACAACAAACTTCCTATACTTAAACAATTCTCTGTAGAATTTTATGTAACCTCATCTGACAGGTAAGGATTTGAATATGAACGTATTACTGCACTGCTTCAGCTTTTCATCCAGTTGGGACCTTGTCTCTATCAGGAGAGGCAAAAGCAGGGGAGCTGAGGTTATGTGGTTCCACCTCCTGTCCCTCTGGCTTCTACCTCCAGATCATCCTTCTGCTGAGCTGGCACCTATGATGCTTTCTATTCAAACAATATTCAAAACAGGCTTTACCAAAACTTTGTATAATCTCAAGCAAATGTCTTCTTTCACCTCAAAGCCCCAGGTTTACGCATATGAAGTCCTTGAGAGCCGATACATGGAAAAACTTACACTGAAGACTGAATACATGATATAGTTCCTCTTACTGACTTCTCTTGCAAAAGCTGTAATTCTGCTAACACACAAAAGCAAGATCTATGTCAGGTATGCACAGACACAGATCTTTAAGGATCAGTACACTGCACCCAGCAGGAGAGGTGCTGTCATTTTTGTTTTCTGCACATTTATGTTTTCTGCAAACCCCAGAATGTTCTAAGACTGCTAAAACGTAGCCTTACTTCAGAAGCGATTTACCTCCAATGGTACATGGTATTTATCAATCACTGTTAGGTCCTCTTCTTCTTTTGTGGTGGGGACGTGCCCACAGGAAATCTGCATTTCTGTATTTCGACCTCTCCAACTTTAACCTCCAAAAACTTGAAGGAGCTGCATATTTTGACAGTGTAAATACAATTAGTCTTTTTTATTTTATTT
This sequence comes from Athene cunicularia, assembly GCF_003259725.1. NCBI lineage: Eukaryota > Metazoa > Chordata > Aves > Strigiformes > Strigidae > Athene > Athene cunicularia. Next base: position 9,097,942 of record NW_020799110.1, on the reverse strand, counting down.
TTTTTTTTAATTTTTTATTTTGTGATACTGCTGCCATCTAGAGTGTAAAAGTAATATTGTGTCAGGAAACACCATCAGCAGTATTTAATTAATAGATTTTGTATTAACAGTGAACAAGTATAATCGTAATCATACATTTTTCTCTATTTTGTTCCACTGCTGCCACCTAGAGTTATAAACCAAGTATATTATTTTTCTAACTACAGCTATTTAATTAGTGGCTATTTATGTTTGTAGGTGATACCTTACTTTCCCACAATTTTCTCATTGATTTGGCTTGTCTCTTTGTCCTGAACATTATTATAACCCAAGTATTCCATCTAATTTCCTCTTAAAAAAAAAAAAAAAAAGAAAATGGTTAAGCTAAATAATTAATTTGTCACAAATTTAGGTTTTTAAAGATCATCTTTAAACAAGAAAATATCATAGGTCAACCTGACATTTTTTTCTGGTTGCAGGACATCATTCATCATAAAAATTAGACTTAATATTCATGTGAGACCCCCTGATCAGAATTAATAGGAAAAAAATAGGCTGCCATTGTCATTAACAACGGCAGACAGCTGCTGTTACTCCTATAAAAAACCCCAAGATTTTACAGAACCTTTTTAATTTTTGTGGCACAGAAAGCAACACACATGCCTTGGGGACTGTAAAACAATCAATAAAAGAAAATAATGAATAATAGGTTACCAAATCTGCAGTCACTAGTGCATGTGACCTCCTTGTATATTTGAAGGTTCAAAAGAAGTCTCCTTTGATGCCTAGTAGGTAACTACAGAAATTCCTGGAAGAAATCCTAGGCATTCTTGTTCTTTTAGCCTATTTAATTTTTAGACAGCTTTGGATGACTGCACTGGAGGTAACAGCAACCCTCCAAGATCAAACATCCACCAACTCTTTACCTGGATTGTTCCTTCCTCTTTGCTGATGTAATCACTTTCATTATCCCTCTTCAGGTGGCCCTGACAGCTTACTTTGTTGGGAATCCTTAGCTTGTCATGTCTAGTGGAAACAGTAGCACTTTCTATATCTTTGTTTGACAGCTCTATTACAGTGCCTCAAAACTCAGGAATTTAATACATAGGCCTCCTCAATATCTCTAATGGCAAATTTCATGAAAAAAAACCCTTTTCTTGAACTTTGATCACAGAACTTTCTCTAGCTGGCTGTTCTTGGTTCCCAGTTCCTCTAGCTGTGCCCCTTGCCTTCTTTCACCTACCTATGAAGTAAAGCCGATGTCCTGGTTTTGTCTTTTCAAACTATCTTTATGAAAACTAGTCACAGCTCTTGTCACAATGGCTTCACCTTAATAGCAACATGAAAGCCACACATGCTTCTGTATATCCTCCAAATAGCTCACCCCGGGAAAACTGCTGCAGATAACACAGGTAGCCAAATGAAGCAACGTTTTATTCTCAGGTTGGTGTCATTTGTCTTTTGGCTGTAACATGGAAACTTTTGAATAATACATCCAATCAGTTCCACAATTTCAGAACATTTTAGGCATAAATGCACAGGTATTTACAGATTTAAGCACAATCAAATAAGAAAGAAAGCTAAACAGGGAATATATGAAGCTCAGATAGAGAGCTGGCAGAAGCAGAGCTACAATATGATCTGTAATTGTCTACAGATCAAAGCTATTAACAGCATGCAGTGTAACAACAAAATATCTCATCTCTGCTTGTCTTCTCATTGTAGAAATAAGAGATTAATAATGGTGTGAAAGACAGGTCTGGAGGAAGGAGCAAATGGTATGGGGCAAGAGCCCTGTGAGGCTGGAAGGAAGGACTCACAACCGGCCACGTCCGGGCGTGGGGATGGCGCCCAGAGCGTCTGGCACAATGAAGGAGAGGGATGCTTCAGGGTGCTCCTGAACATTAACAGAATGGGAAAGTGGCGGATAAGAGCTTTGCAAACTAGATAGACAAATACAAAAATTGCTTAGTATAAGGAAAGGCCTACAAAGCAGTTTCCTGAAGTATTCATCACCCTGAATAGTGGTTACCATGTGAGATTAGACAAGAAAAGTAATCCCATGCAAGTTCAGAAATAGCCTTTGTGTTAAAGGTGTAACAAAAGCATTGGCAATAGGCTGTTGTTATCTCTTAACCTCAGCTATATCTGAATAATGATAAAAAAAAAGATGTGTAAACTACATAATCACTACTTCCAGTAGCTATTATAACCTCTAACTCACACTGTCTATATCCTCGTAGACTATTGTGAGTTTTGTCTGAGGAGCTTCAGTTCTTTCTGTAAAATTGACCCCGGGTGAATGATAATACATGACTTTTATGAGAATGGACTCTCTGTTATCTTTCTGGGTTAGTAACCACTGTCTGAAATTTATCTCTTTTTTTCAGTTTGAAATAGGGGTCATTTGTTATCATGTTTCATTTGGTCTGCAGTGACAATCATTTTGGAACCTCTTGTTTTTGTTAGTTATTGACAACATTTTCTTTGGCCTCTAAGTCTCAGATCTGCTATTCTAATAAGTGATATTTTAAGTAAAAGATATTATGTTGTTACCTTGGTTTTATTAAAAAATCCATTTCTCTAGTATTTATGCTGATTTTTCTTCTAGTAATTGTGGCCATAAAATCCAGGATGTATTATATTTCCATTAATATAACAGAGACTTACAAAAATGAGGCAGTTGTAACTTGTAAGCCATTATCTATGAACTTGCATGGAATCCCATCTTGGCCAAATTATGATAAGCCTTTGTTATTCAGCATATTCTATTCTGACTCAGTATTTAAAAGGAGAATTGATCAGAAGATTGCACCACTGGGTGATCATCTAGTAGAAAGATTCAACCTATATAAGCTTCTTGAGAGAGTTTTGTGCTTTGTTAGACTTAAAAAATAATCAGTAATTTGTTTCTGTAACTTCCATGAGGTTTTTTCCTGTGCCAGTCCTCCTTGTAGCGTATCAGTCAGACTGTCCTCAAGTTTCAGCCTGAGTGGAACATGTAACTGGTCACTGCCCAAGTACCTCAGCATGGAATGGTCCTTTCTGAAGGCTCTCGTTGTGTGCAACTGTCCTTTCCTTTTGGTGCTCTGATGAATTTGCCAGTGAATACAACTTCTGTCGTTAGCCTCGTTAATCCTTTTCTGACATTTGGTCCCTGTTATGTGTAGTCTCCGTGTTATGTCTGTCTCTCAAAATGTGGGAGTAATTATTTTTACTTCAGATAAGCAGTCCAGAGATAATTACATATTCTTCTTCTAGAACCCTAAAGATTCAGGTCATGGCGTTCTGATGGCTTTTAATTGCTGGGCTGGGTTAAGGCTAAAAAGAAAATTTGGGAAGAGGTATCTACTAAGAATGGATGTAACACTTCTGAATCCTTCACTAAGTTGGTTCTGCTCAAACTAAGGGCTTTTTTTCTAAAAAAATAATAACACTTCTGCATTTTAAAATGCACTCTGCTATCTGCCACTATCTTTGGATTCTCATCTTGTTTTTTTCAACAGTGAGCTATTTATTGCCTGATTCAGCTGTCTGAATGTATTCAGTACCTATTATTTTAAACACTTATCTTTCTTTTGGTGTTAACAGTTCAGCACAATGGAATTTATATCAATGTGTTACCTTTTGCTAAAAGCGCACAAAGAACTTAACAAAGTGCTTAAGAGATTTAAGAAAAGCATTTGAATCCTAATCAGCAGACAAGGTCTACCCAATACACATAGTTGATAGTTTGATTCTGCAGCCTGCTCTTCAGTCCAAATTCACATGGGATCCCTGTTGCATTGTTTCAAGTGCTGTTTTCATCTTCTTGTAATGTGATTCAAAATGGTTCAGACATAAGAGTTCCTATTCTGTTTACATAGCTTTTGCTTTTGACAGTAAGTGGTCAGGCTCATAATGCCTCTAGTAATTATCTTTCACTGAATACCAATATTTATTTTGAAATTTACATCCAGGAACTAATCAGGTACAAAATCCTGCTTTGAAAATGTATTTAGAGACTCAGAGAGAACTGTTCCCATGTGATCAGAGCTTTGTTCTCAAGCTGTTTGTTCATATATGTGTGTTTGCTCTTATACCATAAGAATTTTTCCCAAGTGGGGCATGTTTGCATTACATAGGCAAGTCATACAAAGTGAAGAAAGGTGGTACAATTTATTAGACCAAATGCTATAAATGGGAAAAAGACAAGCTTTTCGGTGCATATCCCTGTCTTTGGGTTTGAAACAGACACAGCAAAATTTAAACTGAGGTTTAATACAATTACACCAGCTTAGCTAGACACACTACTGCATCCCTTTTCAGGAAGTTTTGAAATATTTTACATTTATCCTACATTTATGAAAACCAATTTGTCATTCTCTTTAACCTTTTGCAAACTGTTTTCTGTAGTTGTGCCCAGGTATATATTTCTAATCAATAAAGTTCAAGTCTGTAACTGTTTGCTAATGCTATTATTTGGAAAGAAGACTTCAGTCATTCTCAAAATATTCAGTCATTTTACTGTATAATTGCTTTGGCCTCTTTATTCTTCTTACCATAAACATTTGGTCTGATCAACCTCACATTATACAGATTCATTAGCTAGGTCTGAATTATAATGTTCAATGATCTTATCCAAATGTTTATTATAAAGTATTTTTCCGAACTAGTACTCTTGATCAAAGGGGTCTTGAAATACATTCCCTTTAAAAACCACTGTACAGCAAAAGAAAATGTTCTAGCACCCACCCCTGGGATTACTTCAGTACTTATAATTTCTTCAGTACTCCCATGAGTGATTGTTGAAAAAGACACTGTTGGCTGCAATGGGTTGAAATGTAACCACTGAACTAAAGAATCACAATCATCCATCCTTCCTCTGGCTCCATAAATGTCTGAAGTGCAACAGCCTCCAGAGAAGGAACCAGCCCATGTGCTCATTGTCTTACCTGTGAGGCAGCATAATGTATAGGCTGAACCTGAGGCAGAACTTCAGGCATTTGGAGAACTTTAAAGTGTGTACAGCTATGGGATACATATCTCCAGCGTTAGACAGCAACTACATGGAGCATCTGAGGAGAACTGAGGAAAGTTTGGTAACCGTCCCACTTTAAAAAACAATCCCACTGTACATCTAATTCTGCAATTAATAGTTTATAAATTCCACCTAAGACTTTTCATCAAAGTAACTAGTCACAGCTTGTACCCCAGAGTTTATCAGGACTACACATCTTTGGTTTTTATTGTTGGGGTTGTCTCACAGAGAAGAGAAAAGTTTAGCAGCAGGCAGTACGTGGGGGGGTTCAGTATCAACATTAGCTTTGAGTAAACTGCCAGACTCCAAAAGAAGGTGTTTCCTGGTTTATTGCAGACCTTTGGATTTTGAATTAAATGTTTCGGTTTTACTATATGATGTCTTAGCTTGTGTCTAGGTTTGTCCTTTTTATCAGTGGGTATTCTGTGAACTCTATCTCTGGTTACCTACAGCTGAGGGGGACTGGACTCAGTAAACTAGGGGACACCTTCCAATTCTATGCCCCAGCTATCTTGAGGTTTAAAAAAAGAAGTAAAAAACACAAAAAATAATCTAGGGTCAAAAGAGCTTAGAGTTCCAGTAGTTTATCAAAATTATTTCAAAGGCAAGATTATAAGGTAAGGTTTACAGAATTTTTGTCTATCCAGCAAAAAATAATCAGTCAACTCTCTCCAGGCAAAGTTAAATTCTTTAATTTAAACACAAGTCCAGTCCAAAACATTAGGTGCAGGACTGCATCCTCATGTTGGTCTCCCTAAACGGTCCTGCCAAGATGAAAATAGAATTTTGTACAACACTCCCAGAAAGCCTGTAATTTCCCCTCATATTTCAGAACTGAACTATGGAGACCACAGAATGTATATGTTTATTAAATAGCATCAGTGCTAATTTTTATTGATTGGCAACTGCATTACTTCTAAAGCAGGCCACTAACAGAGTCATGCTTTTCCAAGCAGTGCTATGTATTCCAGGAATAGCCAGGAACTCAAAATAACAGTCTGGAAAGCCGACTAGCATCTAAAAAACAATGATTGGTAGATGTAGTGCAATCCTCAAATTTCTTCCTCCATTAAATTAAATAAAGAGACAGTGATACTGCAGAAGAAAAAATGTTCAACACACTTGTTTAAGAAGTCCAGATTCTGAAGTTTTCTTTAAACAGGAGATCTACCAGATACTATCATTTAGGTATTCCAGTATATTTTCTGTTGTAGGGAATTTTACTCTAAAATAATAATAATTTTACTTCAGAAAACTGATTGTTATCCAAATCAGAGAAATTATTTCAGAATAAAGTCACTTGTAACTGGAAGAAAACTACTTACATGGGGGAATTACTCTAGAATAGCAAAAGTGAAATAATTTTTCTGGGATGGTCATGCAAGCCAATTTCCAAATATAGCCAAATTGTGAATCAACAGAATATGCCCCAAATGCAGGCTCTTACATGTTTGAGGGGGTAGATAAATTACAGCAGTGAAAATGAAGAAAATACATTGAAGTTCTGTGTTTGGATGACTACTTCCCATGCTATTACCTATGCTTACACTATCATTATCACAATTTGATCATTATTTAGTTTAGTATAAGACCAGAGACCTGAATCAGGCCACTCTGCTAGGCAGTGTTTGGGCAGACATGATGTGCATTCCCTTCCCAAAGTGACCAGGGAAACCAGGTAAGTAACAACAGAAAAGTAGAAACTTCAAAATGTGCTCATATGGGGAGTTATCCCGCTGAAGACAAAGGTTTTAGGCCTGAATTTAGAATCAAATTGCTTCTGTCCCTAAACAAGGGCTTTTTCCCTATTGCCCATTATTTTTTTTTCTGTCTGATTTCATCGTGAAAACACAGAGCTGAATTTGCAAAATCACAGCCATTTCCATGGCAACAGATGGTGGTGTTATGATGTCCACTGTTGGAGTAAACAAAACAAGCGACCAAGATGTTGGGATAAGGGAGGAGTAGGAGCACTTTATAACCATAAAGATGCATTTCTAAAATCATTGCTGGCTGAGATCATATCCATTTCATAGACATCCACTACCACTTCCCCCTCCCCAGCCATGGGTCTTTACAGTCTTTACAGAAGTTAAGATGATGAGTTAAAGGGCTGATGTAATTAACAGTAAAGTCAACAGAAAGTCCATTTGTTTTGGAACTGGACTGAACAGGAGAGCATGCCACTATTAATGTGATGTAGGTATTATTATGCTTGTTTGAAGGGGATATAAAATAACTTGATGTCATGTGATTTATCTAGCATCAGGTAGTTACTAGATCTCCAAAAGATCTATCATGGGACGGATAAATAACAGAATTATTGTCTTATTTCTTAATAAATTGCAATCTAATTTCAACATTCTACTCTTCAGGTTTGCATCTGCACAATAGGATGAATTCTACGTAGAAACAGTGTTTCTTTTCTCTTTAGGAGAGACAATCCTTTTTGGTATTATGGAGTTATATTTAAAATTTGATTTAAAGTTCAAGGTTAAACTCACAGTGAAGCTCCAAAAAATTAGGATAGAAAAAGAACAAATAAGAGAGAAAAATTAACTCTGCCTCCTTGTATTAGCAACTCACTTGACTATAACATTATTTGTAGAAATCTAAATGTTATCTTTAAAACTATGGAACTCAGTTCTGCTGCCATTGAAGCCAATGACGATTTTGTTTCAATCATCCCCACTGTCAGGTTTATATTTTAAAAAACATTTTATTATAAAGAGTTATATATTTTAAAAGTGCCCCTTTGATAAATGGCAGCAGCAGAATGGAATCTTTGAATAAGCTCTTTGAAGCCTGCAGTTTTATGAGCTCAGTGCCTTCAGAAGCTTCTAAAGTAGTTATAGACAAATGGAGACAGCTAAGGCTTTGCACGCTTACTTCAAACATAAGTGAGTGACTAACATAAAATTGTAGTGGCCATTAAAACTTCAAAGGAGAAGTGTGACCTAAATATTACTTGTCATAGTACAGCATTTGTTACTGAAAGATCTGATCAACTTTTTAAATTATAGTATCTCCATCAAATGCCAAGATCATGACTTAGATAAATTATTCTGTCTCAAATAAAATTTTATTCCTGAGATTTCACTTATGATACGAGTGAAAACAAGCACTAGCTGGACAGTCATATGATACTGGCTCCCCCTCCTTGCTTCCAGCTAAGTTTTGTCTCTATCTTGCTAAAGCTGCTGTTGTCATAATCTATTCTACCTTCTTCCTACCTCTCATGGTATCTTTGCCCAGAAAGCCTTTCCTTCTGCTGCAGGCCATAAAACTCCTCTTTTCTTAGAAATTCCTCTTCACAATTCACTTTTTCTTCCAATATTTCTTAAGCTATGACCAAACTTTCTAGCCATCCTACAGACATAATCATGCAAATACTTATGATAATCAAGTTAATCTGTTGGTTATCTCCCCCCATCAGAAGTGCAGTAACTGTTTTTGTGAATTGATAATACTTTTAAAAAATCTAGCGATCTAGTAGTTTTGCATATATTTATCTTCCCATTCTTTGTCTGCTAGATGTCATTTGTTTCTTTGTCAAGTCCTGTTGTATGTCTCTTAGACTATAAGGTCCTCAAATGTAACGACTTCTTTAATTAAAGAAAAAATTTAAAAGATGTGTATACATACAGTGATATGTAGTGGTGTTAACATCTTAACAGTTACGCTTCATTCTCTGGAAAACAATCAGAAACAACTAGAGAATTTGAATAATTGACCTTTATCTCTCTCTATATATATATATGGAGAAGGAAGATAATTTGGTCTTTTACTATTTCTTTGGGTCTCAGAACTAACTGTAACTTTTTACAGATCATCTGTTTATGGATGAAAAAATTTACTTCTCCAGAACCTGCAGATCTTTCAGTTTTAAGTATATTGTTTAGAAAATTACATGACGGTTGCATATACTTTTTTAAAGAAATAGGAAACCAAAAATACAGGAATATAGCATTGGTTTTGAAGCAGAATTTAAGGCTTGTTATTGCAGACTTCAGTTCCATTATTGCAGGAAGCTTTCAAGGTCAGCAGAGGGTTCAAGAAAGTTTTGAAATCTGCATTCCTCAGTTTTGAAAATATAAATTGTCTTTAGAACAAAATAGGGCTCTTCTATCATTAAATGAATTCTTAGCCACTCCCATTAGCTGTAAGAAGCCTTTTAGCTTGCCAGAATATCTGCAGGAACATCACTCACAGTTCTTCTAGCTACAAGTAATGATAAATGGATGCATTTCTTTTATTGTTTTAGCAAGCAAGGTTCCCTGTAATTAGGAGAATTCAAATGCAGGTGCAATGGCATGAGTCCCTAAAACTGATAAAGAATAGAGAAAAGTAGTTTAGACAAATCACTCAAAATATCAAGCTTTTCAACAATTTTATTAATATAGTATGTGAATCACAACAGAAAAATCATTGATAAGATGTAGAGTACTATAACTTTGAAATATTGTTTAAAATTGTCCCATGTGCAACTCCTGATTATTAAATCACTGACATTAAATAATCCTCAAAACCAAGCTGCAAGTTTCATGTCTATTAGTCAGAAATCGATCTCCAGAGATAACACAAAATGTACATAGCAGAGACGTGAATCACCAAAATCACATTCTTATCAGATTAAAAAAAAAAAAAAAAATTTAAAAAACCTGAAACTCATGTTGGAAATTCCATGCAAAAGCAACAACCAGCAGCTCAGAGAAGCAACTGAAAGTAATCTCTGAAAAGTACTTTCAAGGGGCAAACTATGATGATGTCAGCCCCTGTGGCTAAGTTGTCTGAAAGTTTCTAAGTGAGAAGTAGGAAAAGACTCCATGATCAAGGGGGTTTTCTTTGTATTTTCAATTTTGCAGTTGAGAAGCTTACCTTTTCCTTTACCAGAACTTCTGTATTATTGTCCTGGTTTGGCTAGGATAGAATTATTTTCTTCCTAGTACCTGGTACTGTGCTGTGTTTTGGATTTAGTGTGATATTAATGTTGATAACACACTGATGTTTTAGTTGTTGCTAAGTAGCACTTATCCGAAGTTAAGGATTTTTCATTTCCCATGCCCTGCCAGCGAGCAGGTGCACAAGGAGCTGGGAGGGAGCATGGCCAGGAGAGCTGACCCCAACTAGCCAAAGGGATATTCCACACCATAGAACGTCATGTCCAGTATAAAAACTGGGGGAAGTTGGCTGGGGGTGGAATCACTGCTTGGGGACTGGCCAGCCATCGGTCAATGGGTAGTGAGCAATGGCACTGTGCATTACTTGTCTTTTCTTGGTTTTTGTTTTTTTTTTTTTCTCTCTCTTTTTGCTATATTAATCATTATTCTGCTATAGTGAATACAAACCAATGATCTAGTAAAAAGAATGCAGCCAGCAAATGGATCACTAAGATGACTGTCCTAAGTTTCGTGGAAGTAAGGCATCAAAAGAAAAATTAGTGAAAAACGCCCTAATAAATGACTGAGGATGAAGAGAATTTTGCTGGTCATGAGAACTCTTTGATACTGCTCAAATGAGAATTTGTTTTATGAAAGTACAACTCTACATACATATATGCATTATAAATGAGTTTATAGCATTTTCACAGGTCCTCCATGATGGCCTATTTGTAGCAACCTGCAGTGACCAGTCCAGCAGAAAGTGCTGAGAACATAAAAATCACCATCCTAGACTGAATCAAAGGTCTCTTCTGTAGTTCTGTCTCCTGACAGTGGTCAACAGCAAATGCTTAGGGAATAGTAAGGATAGGGCAAATACAGACAAAGGCATATTCCCCTTAGAATAGCATTGATGATCTCTAGAAAACACTTGGGGAATTGGAAGAGAAAGGAAACAGACACTCCACTTATCCATCAAATGTATGCTCAAAAGCAGGTACTAAGGTCCATGCCATTGGCAGATTATACACTTAATGGCATTAAAATGCCAGTAGTAAGCCCATGAAAATGAAACAACAGCCAGTAATGGTAAACTTTTGTAGAACAGGCTTTAAATTACAAATTCTTCATGGTGTCTTTCTTCCTGACTGCAAGATTTCTGTCATGCTGTTTTGTTTGTTTGTTCTAGACATACCTCTCAGGGCCTGATCTCATCACAGTTTTTTCCTGAATGCTCTACTGGCTATAGAACTGGGAGCACAGAAGTGAGAAGTATTCCAGTCTTCAAGAATTAGGTAGAGCCTTACTCCCAAATTCCAGTAACTGCTCTGGAAATTGGAGGATCAGAGGCATTGCTACAGAGTAGTGCTTGCACTTCTCCTTCCCCTCTGCCCCACTCCAGCTACCACTACACTATCCAGTAGCACGTTTCATTGGAGGTCTGTGACTAAGTCTGTCTCGGTGAGTAACTGCAATGACATTTTATGGAACAGGTAACATATCTCCAAACTACTGCTTTCCACAGGATCTCCATGGAGTAGAAACAAGGGACACCACCTGTTCTCTGGGCCTCATACCCAATTTGTGGCCCCTTATGCCTCCTTCCTTCTCAATATAGGAACTCAAGAAGAGGGGAAATACCACCACATTTCATTGGCAGCATCTCCTTATGAGAAACAAAAATTTCTGATCTTAGGAATTTAATATATCCTAATGTTAATGAATTACTAGGTCATTTGGAATCAGCTATCACTTTCAAGCATCTACTGAGAGTTATTACTTTAATAACAACTAAAAGAACCTGATTTTTTTAAATCTAGGAAATAACAGTGTTATTTCAATCATTCACCACTTGATGTACCTATTTAACCCTTCCTTCTCATGCCTGAAGAACAACTACCTCCACAAATTTCCATAATTAAATAAAATATCTATGGAGATTGGTACTTTCCAGATATGCAAAGACTTATCTTCCTTTCCTTCAAACATTCCTGCATTCATTTAACAAACATTATATAACAAACACATATCATGAGCACTATATTTATATATGTGTGTGTATATAGAGACACACAAATTCATGGTTATGTAAATATACATACATATCGATGTCCAGAGATTGCTTGAGATGCTTGCTTGGGCCATGCACAGTAGCTCGTGTGGGTGTATAATGAAGCACCACTAGACAGAACAGTCACTTGTGGCAGGTAGCTAAGAAATTTCAATAAAGTAAACTCTCAGTATTATCAAAATTATACATTTGGGGCTGTTAGCATGGCCTAGAAAAAGATGAGGACAGGCTCATCTCATTAAATGAGAAGAAATAGTGGAATTAGCTTGAATCTAATTACAAGCCACACTATCTAATGTAAAAACATGACTGTTTTTTCACTCCCATTCATTTTGGCTAGTAATTAGTTTTGGCCTCTAAAATGCCACCCTTTAATCATCCAAACACAGATGTGATTTGCCGTGCAATTTAATCTTGCTTTAATGAAGAACTAATGGACGCATCGCAAATTACTTTCCCTGTTGGAGAAAAATTCTATTTCCTGCTTTTCAAAAGATCAAGAGTATCTTGTGATAATAGCCCAAGCGGCCCTGGCAGCCTCGTCGCACAGAGCAAACAAGCTCTTTTACTCAACTCCCAATTCAATGGAGAAAAAGAGGCTACAATTAGCAACAAAGCAGGGGAAACGCGGCATTACAGCCGAATCACTTTCTGCAGCTCAACCCCCAGCAACCACTGCCTTGTTAGAGCCAGGTCTAAAGTGTCAGGAGCGAACAATGTGCTGTGATAAATTACTCTCTTCAAACAGCTGCACTGCTAATTTTCAATTATACACACAAATGGCTCTCAGATTGGAAGAAAATGGAGTGCATGGGGAGAACAGTAGTAGATTTCTATGTTTGTTTGGTGGTGAGTGTAGAGGCGGGAGAGTGACATCCTGAAAAGAAAGCTGTAGCATGTGGAGTCGGCATTTCACCACCGGATGATGAGCCCTCCCAAATCTTACAGAACCTGGTGGCTTCCTTTTCACATCTCTGATAGACTGACGGAGAAAAAGAAACAGAACCAGTCAGATCCATTTTTAGAGTAAAAAGCTTTGACCATTGGCCACATCAGTAGCCTTGGCAGCAGATGCAAAACAGCTGAACAACTTGGAGACACGGGTTCAGATCTCAGAAGAGCTGATTCCTTTTCTCAGCTTTTCAACAGAAAGGCAGTGGATTCCATGTGCTTCTTTAAATGGGAGATGTGCTGAAGGATGTGAACCCATGATTCTGTGTGGACACTGATCATATGACATGTTTGGTGGCAGCACCAATTTCCCCATGATGAAGATAAAATTCATCGCCATACAACCAACCACTGTACCATGTCCTGATGCTGGATTCAGATGACAAACTCTACAGAACTTACTTGGGAAAAGGTGCTAGTTAAGTCATGATTCCTATTTTTAAGCAGCTGGGATTAAAGAGGCAATATGGAGGTACAATTAGGATTACTGTATACAAGATGTGGCTCAGCTTCAATAAATTACAAAGAATTGATAGCGATATTTTTCTTGCCTTAAAAAACTTCATAGTCCTAACTGAAGTCAACAGGTATACCTGAATTTGGCCCCATATAATAAAGTTTTCATTGATGCTTCATCATGATTTACTAATAGATGGGAAACAAGTAACAGAACTCTACAAAATCAAACAAATTCAGAGCAATTTTCACAAAAAAAAAAGGAAAAATGTGGCTGTTTTTCCTTGAATTGTTTGCTTGACCTTAACTTTGATGAATGATGGCATTGGGGCAGGAGGGGAGTTTATCATATTTTTATCATATGTTTATCATATTTTTATCTGCTCAAACTGAGAACTTTTTCTTTCAGATTTGATATTCAGATATCATGCTTGATTGTTGCTATCATATTTGATGTCAAGAAAATAAACATTCCAAATCCTTTCAAAAATCTTTGGCAAGTTTTTACGTTTTCCTAAAGCTAGAGAGAGAAAAAGCAATTTTGGCTGGTGGGAATAGGGAATATATAGTTTGAAGATGGCAATATGTTGCCTAAACCAATGACAATGTTCCTCAAGTTCTTTATTTGTAGTACAGTGTCGGCCATTTGCCAAAAATGGCTGAGCAGAGCTCTGACAAAGGCACAGGAGAGAGAGGAGCCCAGTGTGTAAAGAGAACCATGCAAAGGTAGATTCTCAACAATCGTAAGTTACCGTAGTTCCTTTGATCTTACTGTGAAGCAACAGCACTGCAATTTACATCCTTTAAAGTTCTGGTTCATAATGTTTTCTCTTTGCGCACCTTCCTTAGCTTCACACTAACCCTAAGTTCAGAGTGAGTTTTGAAACAGATTTTATGGTAATTGGAGTCTGTAGTATCCCTGAGACAGGCAAATATGACATATGCTATTAAAATGTTTATGGAAAGGGTTGGCAAAGTCATCAGATTTGTTTTATAAATAGCTATCATTTTAAATGAAATGGGCAAAAAAAATCTAGTTGATTTTAATACTTTTCAGCCTAGCTTTTTTTCTACTTCCAATAAATGCTAACATTGTGTCTCCTAATTATAAAGCGCATTACCATACAAAAAGGATTATTTTTAAATTTAAAAATGCCAGTCACAATTTAAAATTACTTTTCTCAAATATGGCTCCTCAGAGAAGCTAAGGAGAGAAGAGAAAGTAAGGGGGGTTGGAATGAGAGGGGGAGAGAGAGAGGATGCAATATTGAATTGTAACAAGACACTTTTATTTTTTTGCTGAAGTGGGATTTCACTCCCTCTAGTTTATAATCGTTACAGAAATTTAAACCTCAAACCATTTCAGTCCAAGCTTATACTAAGCTTGTTAGTGGTTTCTGATGCTGCATATGATAGTGCTACAGCATTACCATAAATCAGCAGAATTAACTATGATCTTCAGAAGCATGCCTGAAAGTGGGTGACAGAAGTCTGCAATTTGGTGCTCTGAATATTATGATAACATTCTATATTAAATGTTTATAATCTACTTAGAGCTGAGCTTCAAGTATATTTTATATTTATGCTTTACCCAATATTAGAAATCACGGGCTATTATGGTTTCCATGCCTATGTTGTTTGTAATATCCAAAATTAAAGAAAATATAAAAACACAAGGTGAGCAAGTTTGTTTTCCTGCCAATGCAATGTTATTAATACTAAGAAGTTAAAGTTTACCTACAGGTTTGAAAATTTAAATGCACCTTGCAATAAATATACTTTACTCCTTTCCATTCATATATAAAATAATCTACAGCACTGACCGGATTTCAGAAACTCCATCATAATACAATTTACAAACTCTCTGCTGGTGTTGGAGATACAGACTCAATTTTCCTTCCAGTCTTCATAAAAGTAACATATCTAAATTATTCATCTAAGAGTAAATAATGATGATGATTTGCAGAGAATAAAATCACAAACTCAACAGTTTTGATAGCCTGTACAAAAATCAAGGTTGCCACATTACACAAAGAAATGTTCTGATCCTAAGCGAGCATGATCCAAAATTAAAAAAAAACAGCACTGCCTATACTAGGTGAGGAACCCATTTCCTCCCTATTCCAACTGCTATCCTTCCAACTTAAAAAAAAAAATAAAAAATTGAGTAGCTAGTGTTTTCCTCCATACATAAATAATTACAATTGGCTGCAGGATAGCAGGAGTAGATGTGCTATTATCAGAATGCCTACTGATGAACACAATAGTCCTGCTGCATAAAGAGTCTTGAGAGACAAGGAACTGTATCCTCACTAACATAAATCAATATATCTCTGTGCATCTAGCAAAAGTAGGTTGAGTTTACACCAGCCAATACTCTAACTTCATGACTTCTCAAGTAATTCTGAGCATGGGCTAGAAAACAATGCTGGTTTCATTGTTGAAAATTATGGTTAAGAGAAGCTTACTTCAGATTTAAACTACCAGAAATATGAATTAAGTGGGTGAACCTGCTTTTTTTTTTTTTTCTGAAAGGACCACATCCTTACAAACATCAGCAGGCTGAACTTGCTGTGCTAGTTACCAGACATGAAAGGTGAGACAAGGATACCTGACAAATTTTATTGTGTAATGAGATTATTTAATTCTGATTTTAGAAAAGTTTCATAATTAACGGAAAAGAAAAGCCCTTTGCTGTTTCTGCACCATCTTTAGGCCCCAAATTGCCTACCATCTACAGAAACAAATGGCAAACAGAACCAAAATGCAACCCCCATAGTGTATCACTCCTGTGTTCTTGTGTACACCCAGAGTATAAGCACCCTGTCCGCATGCTCGTACACACAGCTCACGAGGCAGGTGGCCAGACCAAAGGAGACATAAGGAGCGTGTCACGCTTGGGGCTGCTCTAAAGGTTGCTCTTTCAGAGCACTGTGGGGCAGCAGCCAGGAGTCTCAGCAAGTCAGTCCTTCTGCAAGTAAGCACATTCACTTACCTCGCACTGAGCTGTTCATTATGTACAGGGCTTTTTATGATCTTAGTAATGACCTTACGTTGCTGCTGGAAAGATACAAAGAACACCAAATAACACAACGTATTTGTTAAAATACAGGAAAAAAGGAATTAAAGGCAAATATGCCAGAAAATTGAGAAGTAGTATTCAGTATTTTGGGTTGGTAACTGCTGAAAATGAAATTATCTTCTGCAAAGATCACTTCATCAGTTCTAACAATGCACTAAGACCTATTGATCTGTTGTGTAAGTGCTGGTTGTGCAAGCTAGAGCTGCCTAGAGACAGCCTAGCTCGCTTTTCAGTCTGTCTCAATCCTCTTGTTCTTTCACACAGGCACATCCCACACTTGCCTCTAACAGTTGTGAAAATTTCTCTAAACTTTTTCTGTTACTTACAGTGTTAAATATAAGCCAGAATAAATCTATGTATCTGCCTAGTCAATGCATCTTCAAGATGAATTATACTTGAAAATAGGGACAAATTGATATAGCAACATCTGTGGATGAAGTTTTTGCACATACATATCATAAAGTGAAAAAGCATTGTATGCCACCTCCATCCTAACAAGAGTGGGGTTTGTAAGCAGTGTATTTCATATTTTGTCTACTCAATATAGTCTCTTCTCTCCCTGTCTAGATTTCTCACCTGTGCCATACACTCCCCACTTGAAAATGCACACAGCCCAAATGGGCTGGCTTTTCTCTTACTAGAGCCATACACAATTAAATCGTGTTGATTTTGCTATGGTTCAGTACCATTACAATTAGCAAATGAACTTGAAGGTGCAGCTTTGCCACTGCCGAAGATGAACGACACCAACAGGAAAACAACTGCACCCCATAACATATGGCAGGCCTGTTCTTTCATTACTTTAGTTCCCATCTAGTCTATTTTGAAGGCTCTTTACATTTCTGTTTTTTTAAATCAGACTACACTGAAGTGTAGATGAACACTCCAGCAAGTTGGCTTGCTGTTAAGTTTTATTAGAGCTTTTAAGTTTCTTTAAGCTGCAGCATTTTGCAAGTGAAGGATGGGAGCAGGGATTTACCCTCACGACATCCACTGAAATATATTTTTTGTGCTAGTATGAAGACTACGAATTAGCATTTTGTGATGTTCCTGAAATTAGAAGCCCCATGAACTAACCATTTTATGACATTTATGCTTTGCTTCATAATGCATTCTCCACAGATGAATCAAAGGGCCAAATGCAATTGCTGTTGTGAGATAATAAAGCATGAAGTGGTGTGTTTGGAATTAAATTTACATAAGACGAAAGATGTGGGAAAGTTTATGATGACAGTAACAATCGGTGAGCATACCGTGGCGCTGGCTTCTCAGAAACTGCTGAACAAAATACCGCATCATGAAAATGAATGATTAAAGCAGTATCTGGGGATTCAATCAATTTCAAAAGGAAGAAGAAAAGTTTTGCAGTATTTTTCTGAGTTTCATCATCACAGCTATGTCTAGGACCTACTTGATTATTTCTCACAATGCTGTGTAGCTTGCTGGTTTTGTGTATGCCTCTCTTAGAGATGTGTTTTGTAGTTAGCAGAAGGTCTGTTGGATTAACCTAGGCACAATCCTGCACAGAGCTCCTGGATTCAGGTGAACCTACAGTTTCAGCCTTTCATTTTCCACCTTTCTACTCCATGAGTGAAACAGCCATGTATCCCTGACCTCACTCTGCTCCTCCAGAAAGTCACTGGAAGGAGGCAGCCCCTACCTTGCAGAATATAGTCACTGCAATTGCATTCTACTGCGGTACAGGGACTTCTGCCTGTCCTATTGCCCAACGCTTTGTGAGCCCTCAGAATGGAAAAGCACACGGTAATACTTAGTACCATTCACATATTCAGATATTAATAAATTCGTATCCCTTATACCCTAATATCATAGGTTCTATCTCATCCCGCTAGCACCTGGGGGAAACTGAGGCATGGAGAAATTAAAGTGTTTCAAAACTAGTTTTTGCTTTCTGCACCATGTGAGGCATCTGGTTTCAAAGACTTTGCATATCTGCAGTTTTAAGCTGAAATTATTTTCAAGGCATATGAATATTCAGGCCTTTTAAAGGCATGGCTATTTAGGCACAAAAAATCAGACATTCCTTCAAAACACAGGTGACACCACCCTCCCCTGGGTGTCACCTGGGGTCATGTGCCACTTCGGTGGAAGAGGCAAGATAGAGATTCAAGACTTCTCAACTATTAAGTCTATTCAGCCATAAAACCTACTTAAAATAGTCATTATTATCTAGGAATGATACTTTTCAGTTCCATTCCTGATTATGCTGTAGCCATCTGCAGAGGAAACCATAAAGACCACAGCAAGACATTCCCACCAAGAAGGCAGCATCTCTACATAGTGGCCAGCACAATGTCTTACCAGCCTGACTTGAGTGGCTGGTGACAGCTGTAGGAATCATGACAAAATTTAGAAATTAAACTTCTGAAAAGTTTTAAACAGTATCAGTTGCCACACACTTGGTGCTTCTTAAGCAAGCGGCACTGAATTTCTCTAGAGCATGAACGGATGTGTACGTAATTGCAGGCAGTGAGTGAGTATTGCTCCCCTCCCCTGTGTGCGCTGAACCGCTGCTGCCTGGGGACAGCATGCAAATACCGCTGAGAGAAGGGGAGGAGAGGGACTCACACTTCAAGGAGTTTGAAAAAACACTGCTATGTTCAATACACATATAAACTCAATGCTGAGGGGTTTTTGGCCTGAATGTTTTTATCAATTATCCTGTGGATAGTCTCACTGGAGAGTGGGCACCATGAGAGCTCATCACTGCACAGTTTGTAACCTCTGAGTATTAAACTAAAAAAGAGATGGGTTTTCTTTGGCTGATGAGAACAAAGGCAGACTTTTTCAGGTTTTTACCCTGTGCCCAGGTTACACAACCTTTAAGACAATGACAAAATATCACATCTTTTCATTAAGGTGTCACTGAGTTTCAGAACACTCTGAAGTTGGAAAATATCTTCAAATGTATGTTTCTTAAAGAGATTAGAAAGCAGAACTCTAGTTAGCTTTTGTCTGTCTGTTTTGCTGAGGGTGTTATTCTAAGAGCATGCAGGAGATGAATGATCAACACTGAAAACCTTGACGCTTCTTGAAATGCCTTATTTTCATTTTCTAAGAAATATGACAGCAAGAATTAGTACTGGCTCTTCTATTTCAATAATGGCAGTCATGTTGAAATGACAACAAACATCATTACATTTACATGCACATTTATGTAGACAAAAATTGTCATTACTTATTTTGGTGGAACATTTTATAATTTGCCCTATAAACAAAGAAAATCTGTATAAGCTGTTTTTAGCCTTCAGCAGTATGTGAACACAAGCAACTTTGAGCTAGACTTACTGACACTTACTGCAAAGTATCTCCTTCCATTTGTAAAACGCTTAAGATTAAAAATATAGTATTTATTTTTCAGTCTTTAATAATACAGTGAAAATACTTTTTGATTGCTGGCTGCAAATAAAAAGCAGATGGTTGAATACCCTCAAATGTATATTTAAATGAAAATGGAGGGAAAATAAAGACATACCCGTATGCCTGTTTTGACATTAATGTTCTAAGTAGGAAATAAAATATGACAAAAAATAAGATGAAAACTGAGAAAAAAGTAGACAACCTTTTAGTCCATTTGCAACAAAAAAATATTCTAGTGTTCTTCCACCATAATATTATCTACTATCTCTGTTCTCACTTCTGTCTTTTGTCTGTGCTCTAATCACTGTTATAATCAACTTAAATACTTCGTACTACCCTACAGAAGATTTATGGTTAAGTGCTAGAGCACTTCGTGTACGTATCTGTTAAGCATCAAAGGTAGACAGAAATATTGCACAGGAAAAGGCATGTCCTAGCACTGAAGAAGAGTTACTTGTTTGAATGTAATTCTAATCATTATTATTTAATACACTACCTGAATCCATGTCACAACAGAGTGAAACTGTCCCTGAGCAAAGCCTGAAAGACATCTATTAACTTCAGCAGAACCATTCTGCATTTGCCTCAGTATGGCCGAGACCAGTATTTTCACCTGAGAACTTACAGTTCTCTCTAATATCGAGCCTGTTTTCAATATTGGTTACATTGGGTCAAACTGTGCTTTTTAAACCAAGCATTATATACCCGGATTAGCTCCGCTGAAGTAAACAGTCATTCTACGTTTATACCCATGCATTTTACCTGAGGATTTTATTTTCCTATTTCTTAGGGACTTCAGTGGTCAAGATAGCTCTGTAAAAGTACTGAATATGGAGGACAATAGAAACTTTGCTATCAGAGTAAACCAAGAAAAAAGTAATGTAATATAAAAAAGTCATGTAAGTGTGACATACATGAGTGCTGATATAAGAAACTGAATAAGCAGCTGAAGAACAGCTGGACACAGTCACCTCACATGGGTCAGGGTTACAAAGGACTACTATCTCTGTCATATGACTTGGGTCAATGTTATTGGTTCCAACAACACAGTCATATCTTCCTTCTTTTTTTGAAATTCAAATGTGAACAAAATATATTGGCAACGACAAAGAATCAGTACAAACTAATACAACCTATTAAAGGCGTAGTTACTGCTAACTCCTGGTAGCTGTGACTATTGCTTCTTGAACTAAAACAGAAAATAAAATGGAAAGTTTCACTTTGAGACAAACTACCTGGCTGTTCCTTCTTCTTCACTGTAAAACACAATATAATATTATATGAGATATGGATTTAGCATAGTCTTTTATTAATTTTCCTTGCCTCAGAGGAAAATACTGTGTGGCAAATGCTCTTTATTGTTAAACAAGATGTAAGAGTGAAATAAGGCCTTATGCAGGGTGTAACTTTGGGTATCATAATTAAAAGAAAAAACTCTTAGTAGAGTTTTATGAGGTAAGAAAAGGAAAGCTCCACTTGGTTTCCAAATATATTTCTATTAATGAACAGTGAAAATACAGCAAGTAGAGAAATATTTGGTTTTAAGAATAACATTTAAAATGTTATTTAGATTAGAATAACATTGACAATACATTTACTTAGTTTTAGTGCTGTTTTTTTCATAAAGATCTAGCCTCTCAAGAGGTGATACAGGTGATAAAGCAGGCATGTAGAATAGATTTAGTATCAGTGGGTGAAATAACATGAGGAATAATTTAGGCAGAAGCTTTTTTTTTCATCTTGGGGAAGGGTGAGGGATACCTAAAACTAAAACATATTCTTATCAGGAGAAAAAAAAAAATCATTTAAAAGCTTATCATAAATGAAAACAATTTACTTGTGCCAGTGTCCTTAAGTGCCACAAACTCTTCTGCTTCAGCTGCTACATTCTCTAATGATATTACTGCATATAGCACATCTCATCTAATCTGTTAGTAAAATCCTAAAGTCACTTATGTCAGTCTCTAATGCAAGCCAAATGAGTCTTCCCAGTAATAAGAAGCTTCGCAGAATTAGTTTTCGTTTTGCAGAAAATTGCCATTGGGGCTGGCACTTTTATCTAAAAATTTCACTCGTGCATAAGCAAAAAACTCATATATTATTTGGTTACATTCCATCAGTATGAGAAATAACATTGTGAGAATTCTATGCATGCTAATGATATATAGAAATCCACCTGCTTTCAGATAAAATGAGTTTAATTTTCTGTTGCCCACTGCCTGGTTGGCCTTTCATAAATTACTTATGCACAGCTATTATTAAAATAGAGGGAAAGCAAATTAGAAAGTCCTCATATCTCTCCACTGGATTTAACCAAGGCAGGGCTGTGACAGCTAGAGTCAGCGTTTTTGAAAAAATTCTGCTCTCTTGAAAAATTTTGCATCTCTATACAATTCTATGCCACTGTTGTAAACGTTCTGACCTGCCTTCTTACCAAATTAACCTAAATCCTTTCTATTTTTCAACATTAATGGAATCCTCTAGAGTCCTGCTGATATATATTAAAATATATTTATTGGTTAATTTGAATTCCAGCATTTTGTACCTCATTTCCCAGTACTTCTGTTATATCTGAACAGCTTGGAGCTTTAGCATTAGAAACTTACAAATTAAGATAAATACATCTGACAATTATCAGATCAAAACAACTTAACTTTCATTGGAATATATGATTGCAAATTTCCCTTCCTGATGAAAGAGAAAATGAGGACTGTCTGCTTGAAACAGTTAATTGGATTTGAAAGTACTGTATGTTTCAGCAATCGGTGCAGCTTTTGGTTGGTCAATGACTACTTGACCTCCTGGTTTTCCAACAGACAATTGGTTTTCATTTCTTGAGGGTCTTTTAAGTCCATAGTTCATGGTGATTTTAAGTTTAATTTTCTGTTAATGATATTATTTTGCTCTTCTAAGATAAAACTTTCTTGTGATGTGCTGAGCAGCAGTGGCAATCCCATTACTGTGTGAGGAAGGACACCTTCTCAAATTGCATTCTTTTAATATTGTCCGTATTGTCATGCTATTTCTAAATGTCATTATAACACTTCGGGTTTGTATTTCATGTGCATTTAAACTGATAGCTACTCTTGAAAAAAATATTAAAAAAAACCCCAAGCAAACAAACATCGTGGTCACCTGCCCAGTCAAAGCTCCCTTATAAATACCTGGGTCGTGATTCTAATCAGCTACTGGTTTAATGCCTTCCACTTTGGTAGACTGACTCCTGATTAGAAGTGGTGTGGGTTAGTTTGGGCCAAGGACATTGCCCTACAGGTTTCAGGCTCAATCCCTCTATTTTCAAACCCATTACATTTGCATCCATACCATATAATAGTGCATTAAGCCCATCCACACAGCAGGCAATTTTCTAATGCTAACAACAATTTTGTCCATAGCTGACATCCACAGCACTTTGCTAAACCCAGCCAATCAATGCTGGCACTGCTAAGAAGTCGTCTCTGCAGTTCTTATGCTAAAGCAGCTTTACTAACGACTTGAAGCAATTATTTTGAGTTTTTCACTAAATTTACATAAAATGCATATTTTTTTGTTATCTGCCATATGTATTATTTTATTGCATTTTCAGAGGCGACTAGACACATACAGTGCTGGCCAGCTCTCAAGCTGTTGTTTCACATTAGAGCCCTGCAAATCTAACAGCTAATCTGCCACCAAGGAGGGCCTGTCTTGCTCTTCCTCTACCTCCACTGGCTAGCTCCCACAGTCAGGCAGTTTACAGAAGTAAACCAGGAGAAAACCATCCACTTTTTTGTTAGTTTTCTGGTAGCTGAGCTTCCTTAACTGGCTTAGCAGGGGACTGAATAAATGCCAGAGTGGGGTAATAGAAGCAGAGAGAGCATACAGCTGGCAAAGGGAAGGGGGAGCATGCAGCAGTCAGGCAGCAGGTAGCTATTGGACTGAGGTATGATGTGAAACCAGCTTCACATATGCTCTCCTCAGCAAATTTAAATTCCAGTGAAGAACAAATGGTTTCTCAATGAGGTATTTCAAATGTCCATCCACGAAAGAAGGCTCTGGCGAGATAGCAGAATGAAAAATTATCCACAGGTATAAAACTAGACATAGATTGCAAAGAAACTGTGAGGCTCTGACAATCTCCTGCAACCAAAGTTAGAAGTCTGTGTTCTTTATAAAGTTGAGGAAAGAAAAAGAGAATCAGCTGAATAGTTTGTTTATGTAAATTTTGTTTCTAGGTCTTAATTTCATGTGAACACAGAGTGAGTAGGAGGTGCTGAGCACTGGGTTCTCTCTATAGCAGGTGGTACAGAGCATCGTGCCACGGCTTTGGTGGTTTTCTGGACTTGGCAAGCTTGCCCTCTGGTGATGTAGTCTCCTGGGCCAGCACTCAAGATCTGAAATTGAGTTTTAAGCCACTTTTATGCACAGCCACCAGAAATACTTTCTGTGGAGAACGAGAGTAGGTCAACCTTTGTGAGCAGATGAAAAAGAAATGTGACCATTTAAGCTTTACTCATATCAGTAACTTTTGCCTCACTCAGGGTAATCATGTGAAAAAAGCCAACCAGAGTGCTTGGGACTCAGATCTCAGAGAACTTCTGATCACAGGGACTCATGTGTTTATCATCCCTGAAGTAATTCAGAAGTAGAGTGCTTCCTGATGCTCAGTAGTGGTTGCTAATGAAGACACTGGTTCTATTCAATAATTCACATTCCTACACACGTAGCTCTATAAAAATAGGGTAAGTCAAACATACCTTGTGCAAGTATGTTATGAATCTTAAAATGTTTTTACTTGGATAGAATATGCAGTGCAAATGCAAACCATTGCACATAGATCTCACTAGATTCCTAGCAAAAAGTACTTTTTTAACTGCCCAAAATGTTTCTAGAATTGGTTCATATATACACATCCAAACATTATTGTATACTATACAAATTTAGAAATCTCAGAATGAGTCATCTAATGTGGAACATCCTCAAATTCCTTTCCCTATTAATTTTAGAACATACACATTTTGTCTCATTTCTTGCAGTTCAAGAGGACAGGTGGCTAACTGATTAAACACCAGTTTTTATGACCATCAAAAACATTTAAAAACCTCATTACTCAGCTTCTCCAAAATCATTCATTGTTCTAGCTATAAATATTGTTAATAGCTACAAATACTCTAAAATTTGATTCTAGTTTTGAGACTTTTAGACTGTACTTCCTTCATAGTCTCCAGAGTTAAAACTGCATCCATCCCCCTCCACCCTTCGATGACAACTTCAGTTATCATAAATCCATGTGAATCCAGGAATGTTCTTTAATGGAAAGTGTATGTTGCAAAATTTGTGATATAACTGTAAAAATTAGCAGGTAGGGTATAACGCTGAGTTTCACACACAAAGATATTATACGGTTGTATGCCTGAATAAATTGAAATGCAGTGTACTAAACATTACAGATCACTGCTATCCACAATATCTGATTATTCCCTGCAGTTTCCTATCCCTTCTGACAATTCGGTATCTGTAAATCACACCATACATTTTGACATAACTGTTACCCTACACAGTCAAGGCCTAAGCAGCTCATCTTGAGGCCTTAATGGAAGACACATAATGCAAAGGCTTTAGATCCAGTGATACAAATCACCTGTGATGAATTACTGTAATTTATGGCTTATATTAAGGGTCCACATAGGAAATTCTGTCAGGACCCCACTATGATAGATGCTAGACAAACAGAGGAAAAAAAAGGTCATCCTTCCTGCAAAAAGATTGCAATCTAAATAATATAAATTGTAGACATATCTGTGAACATAACACAATATGCTACATAAATAGCTTGTGAGAAATCCATAGACTGAAATACATACTCCTAAAACAATGGCAGATAATTTTGAACAATAATAAGCAATTGCTTTAAAAAAAAAAAAAATAGAACTGTTTCCAAATTGTTCTTGAACACAATTGAAGCATTCACTATATATAACTTACCCAGATGCAGCAAACACTGAGTAAAAGCCTGTTATGAATTAAAAAAATGTTCTGAACATAAAGAACACCAAAACCTATGACTTCTTTCTATACCCTCTCAAGTACAGAATGTCCTGTGCACTAGTAGAGGACATCCTATACTATAAGACTGTTGAAATGCTATAATTAAAGGTCTGTCAGAGTTTCCATTAAATCCCTGATTTTCAGGGTTTAATTAATAATAACAGTGAAAATTAATGTGAGTAGAATTAAAGCCACTGTCATAGCTCTACTGCATATTAATTCCTGATTTTAAGTCTCTACAACATGTGGGACTGATCCAGCTTCCTCTCTTCAGCCAAAACTCCTATCACAGGGGAAACCTCCTTCAATGTAAAATTTCTCACTGGAGACAATGGATATTTGTCTGAACACAGAAAGTGGGATCAGGCTCTGAAACACCTTTATCATTTATATGGTAAGTTAAATGAACATTTCATCAAGTCAAGAATTACTAAATTGCATAAAGTTTCAAAAAAAATGTATTAAGAACAGTTCAAACTCAAACACCCTAAAATCAATGAATATTCACAACTCCTCAGTCAATTCCTTCCCATCAATCGACTCAATGTAAGTTTATTGATTCATCTGTGAAATATTAGTGTTCTTAATTTATTTTTTTTCTAAGTAAGAACTAAGGAGTTGGCCCCATAATGGAAGATGGAGAACATACTTAAGTATTGGGAAATGGGCTTTCCCTGGAAGCATGAGAGCAAATTGGATGTTCTGTTACTGAAACAAAAGTTACTGGCATTTTGGATTTGGGTACAAATAATTTGGAACAGAGGATGTTCCATAAGATTATTTCCTTAAAATAAGCACTGGTATCTCACCATACAACACAAGGAAATTTAATCTTTTGCATAAAAGGATCAAATAAAACTACCTCAGTGTGGAAGTCTAGAGAGGGACCTGGCAGAATACTAGAGGATATTCGGTTCTCTTCAAAGTAAATAGTATTACAGCTGAAAAATGTGAAAGCATGAAATTTTCTCAGCACTGCTGTGAGAAACAGACCCAGAAATACCAGACATATGCAAAATACTATGGTGAAGCGTGGAGACGGTACATTCAGAAATTGTTAAAAATGTTAAGAATATTTTGTTTCACATAAAAGCACCTATTATAAAATACACATTTATTTTTCCTAGATTCCAAACTAATAGGTAGCTTTATTTTCTCTTACATTAAAAGCCTATATTGTAAACCTGTTCAGAGGTTAATAGAGAAAAAGTGTTCAATACTATTACCTGTTAGGACTGCTAAGTAGGTCGAGAAAGTTCACAAGTAAAAAAACCTTCATGTTATAAAGAAAAGTGGTTATTTATATGGTTAATGAAACCTATGCTGTCTCATTATTGAAAAAACAAAGTCCACCTAATTAAAAATTGACATTATATCATATATAATCATAAATAATCTGAAAGCAAACAGCAGAAGATAACATCTGTTTTCAGTAAAGCTGGATACATTTGCAGCACAATACAAGAAGTGTGATCGAAGGTAGGCAATCAAAACAAGCATGCTGCATCTACTGTGATCTTGTATCAGTACTGCCTTGATATCTGAGTGTGGGGTCCACTGTGATTGTCACCGTCCAAGTCACTAAAAGACACAGTCTTTGATCTGGAGAGCTTAAAAACTAAACAGATAATACAGACAAAATCTTGGAAAAGAAAGAATTATCTTAGCTTTATCAATCTAGAATCGAGGCTATAGTTCCAGAGCTACCTAAACCAGAATTGTAACTGCCAGGCCCTGCCTCTGTCCTCCCCGCTCTGTCTGCTTCCTAGGCCGCTTGCTGAGCTGTTCTAGCTGACTATTCCAGCATAAAACTATCCCTTTGAGACTTTTGCCAGACTAAGGTACTGACATAGATGAGTAAAGGAATGGACAAATACCTGAGGTATCAAGGGACACAAACGTGTGGCCAGTTAGGAGAGGATGGAGGGGGAGGACTCCTGCTTTGGGATAAGTCAAACAGAGAGATTAAGTCATTTATCCGAATTCACTTAGAAATTCTATGGCATGCATCATAAAATTTTTCTATTAGGGGAGTAAGTAGCTATAAACAGATCCCGAGTAAGTTTGGGATGGACATTTCAAGAGAGTTTTTAATTCCTAGAGCAGCAGAAGTTTGCGCCAACCATCCTGTGAGGTTAATGAAAGCAAAAATCACAAGGAGATTTTAGATGGAGCTTTGCATTATATGAGAAGGTTAACAGAGATGATAAAGGGTTACAACTGGAAAACTCAAAAGTGTCCTTTCAATTCTATGCATATTGAAATTGCTCAACTAATTCATAACTAAAAGAAGCTGAAAAACGCTCCTTCAAGTACACTGTATTGTAGGAAGTTAAATCAAATGAATGCCAATGCTAAAACCAGGAAAAGATACGAACCTAATTCTGCAACCCTTAGTAGCCCAGAATAGTACTCTTTATGATTTACTAATGTCACTATAAACCAGCACACAAAGAAGAGTTAGGCTCTTGATAGAGTCAAATTACCTATCAAAACAGAGTAATGAACACTATTAATCTGCAGTGTACCTTGCCCTGCTTCCACAGTCTTTCAGAGTTTAAAAATTTAAGAAATCAAACCAAAACTTTGCAGGGGTACATAGTTTGCTGTAATCACATCATGATAAAATGAGGAATCTCTCAACCAAAATAGATTAAGCCACTAACTGTTTGTGTATATCTATTGCTGAGCTGTGAGCTCTTGTGTTAGATTGAAGCTGAGCATGACACCATCCACTTTCTCCTCTCTTTTTGTCTCTAATGCTGATGTCACATAACAAACATCTGGTGATCAAACCAAAAGCACGAACTGGATAATTTCTATTTGGACATTACTTTTTGGCTCCACTTATTCCTGCAGCTGGAGCATTTCCTTCCAACAGCTCTGTGCTGTTTTGTAAGCAAAGCTGGCAAAATGCCACAAATTTATGAGAAACTTTAAAGGGGCTTAGTGTTAAAGACTTCTACTTTCCAATCAGTACAGCCTGAATCAATAACACTGCTACTAAATGTAAACAGGAATAATGGAAATTTATAAAGCAAACCCATTTGTATGTAACATCAAAACCAGCACAAGGTACTCTTTCCATGAGTGTAAACCACATTTAGAGTAAGGCCAGAGAAAAAAGCAAGATTACTTTGTGATGATTTGCTGCAAAGTTCACTACACTATTTGCTTGATAATGAATTTCAGTGATATTGCCATATACATCAGGCTTCATCAACAGGAGCACTATACTGCAAAAAATATTATTTTATCACATTGGAACAAAGGTGAAAAAGGGCAAAAGAGCACACAGATTATTATTTCATTTTCTGCAAGTAATTATTAAAAATATGATTTTACTATAAACTAAATTCATGTTTCTAATGCATATTAAATATGAAATCTGAACTCCTTCACTGGATTTCAAGTTCTTAATTTTCATAGTTTAATATTCATTGCAGCAGGTTTTTGGTTTTATGTCACTTCCATACCAGCAGACAAAATACAGTATGCATTTTTTGGAAGAACAACCAGGAAGAGATAAGACTTTTTTTAATGCAGTTTCAGGAAACACCTTGCTCTGTTTAACCACAAATTCCAAAAAAGAGAAGGAAAGGAAAAAATGTGAAAGATGTTGCTGGAAGAATGAACATGGATTCAGATATATGAAATTTCAGCTAATTCTGTGGTAAGACTTTGCTTCTATCAGAAATAATAAATGGGGAGAGATCGCTAAATACATTTCCACTGCAAAGGGAAGAAAGCAGTTGTAACAATCTGATTTTTTTTAAACTTGCCATTATTTGCAGTATCTTATCTACATTAGTAATAAATAAAAGACAAACAGCACCTTCTGTTGCCTCTGAAGTGATACTTCGATGTGCTCTCAAGACCAGGCATGCTGTTCATATAAGCATGGCTTCAGGCACACCCAGAGAAAGCCTTATGATCAAGTAGTACATGCAATGCCTTAGTATGCTGGAAGACCTTCCAAACACAACACGATGTCTACAGGCACTCTAGAGGGCAGTTAGCATGGATGGGAGTTGAAAAGATCAGAAAGCACATCATGCTCATGGCTGCTCCAAGTGTGCTTTTTAAGAGCTGTATACATTAACAGCAACTGGTTGAATAGGTACAAGGAGTCTTCTCCTGGCTTTTGTAAATGTACAGAAGTATAGCCCCAATTGTAATTAATTAAAGGACTTATTGGTCAGGTCAGGTTACAGAAGCTGTAGCACACAATAGGCGATAGCTAGGTTTTGTGGCTCAAATTCCCATGTGATGTAACAGTTACAGTACTACACAGCTCTCAGTCCCTCTTCTCTCCTCTTACATTTAGATTCTGGCTGATTCTGCTCATACAGCTGCTCTTCCCAAGTCCATGGCTATGCTTTTGAATTAGCAGGAGTAACTGGACATGGAGGCAGAGAACAGTTGCTTTTACTACAGATCTTGTAAAGATCTTGCTAGGAATACTTCAAGAAAACTGTTCTTCTCAGAATTGAAATTTTTTCATGAGACTTTACCAATTTTATTGAAATTTTCAGAGGGAAAAGTATCTCAAGGCAGAAACAGGATTTCTAACAAAGCTGAGAGACCTGGCCAGCATCCTGGGATATAGGTACTAGTCTGGAACATCAAAGACAAGCATTCAAGTGAACCCAAGTCAGCGTCTGTAAAGTCGTAAATATAACAGTGTACTTATTAGAACACCTACATTTTCCAGAATGTTACCCATTGATGCTTGGGTCCATGAGACTCCTGGATGTTGACTCAAGTTATGACCTTTACAACACTGACACCATTCATAAGGAGCCATCTTTCCTGAGAAAGTCAGAAGTACAGTGCTGGTTGAATGCCCAGCACGCCTAGAAACCTCAGTCTTAGGGCTGATGTAAATAGGAGCTCATCATGAGCATAGAGAAGTAACAACTGGAAAGTTGCCTAAGGACTGTGACAGTGCTCTCACAACATCCATTTGATAATGAAGTTACTCCAATTTGTTCAGTGAAATTATCCTTGCCTTACACAGGGGTCAGAGAAAAATGAAGCCGCTTAAACTGTAAAAACCTACCTTGTACATCTTATCATGAAAATTAAATTAAAAAAAACCCATGGAAATAATCCAAAGAACTTTCTCTGCATGTGGTTCTAAGTCATTTAAGTCACTCAGTGAGACGGGATAATGGCCATTATTTTTCACTTGGCCAGTTCATATTGTGACACTAGGAGAAAGACAGTCTGTCGAGTTTTTGTCTGCAGCGTCTAATTTTTCACCACACTGCTCCTGCCCTCCCTCCATTGTGTCAGGAGTACATTAGGTGTTGGAAGGGCAATGAGAGACTCAACCAGTGGGTGGAGAGGCTGGAGAAGGGGGACTGAATTATAGGCAGCCTGCAGAGTCTGTATGAAAGGCTGTGCTGTTTCTCTTTATGGCTGATATGTATCTATGTCCCCATGCCACATTACATGGAAGGGATTAGAAATA
Source organism: Athene cunicularia (assembly GCF_003259725.1). Lineage (NCBI taxonomy): Eukaryota > Metazoa > Chordata > Aves > Strigiformes > Strigidae > Athene > Athene cunicularia. The sequence goes on along the minus strand of NW_020799110.1, from coordinate 9,066,619 downwards.
GGATTTCTGATATTTCAGCTGACATGTCAGGAGAGATCATTTCATGCAACTGTCTATGTTGCAACCTGAATTCAAATATTCTACTTTTTAAAGGGATTGTATATATTTCCATCTGTACTCCTAGGCTCAGAACCTTATTCTGCAATGACTGATACTGCAGTGAAATGCACTTCAAAGAGCCTAATTGATAGGTAATGTTTTGTATCTGTAGGTGTACCTTACTCACTCCCCAGTGACATAAATGACTACATGAAATGGGAGTGTTAAAATAGCTCCAAAATCTATGTGTATCAAAGTTAGGAAATTCTTTTATAAATCAAAAATCAAAGAGTTTGGGTTTTTTTTAACCAAGGCCAAGAAAAGAAAGAGGAAAAAGTAAAAGAAAAATATCTCAACTTAACTGTAAGTGCAAGATATCAAGGTCACTGACCATAAATATAAATAATGCTGCTGCACATAAATCTTAAACAGCTTACTGAAACTACTAATATAACTTTACAGTATTTACAAGACTAATCTTTTCAAAGAAAATTACAGGATCATAATATCAAACAAGATTATGCTATGTCATATATAGCATTTTATTATACATATAGCAGTAACATGACAGCAAATACGCACTTTAGATATATCAAGTACCTACTGCATGAAGATGGTAAGACTGTGCTGAGTGCTAAGCACAGCAACAAGTCCTAGGACCACCTTATCTCCCCACACAAAATATGTTGTAAAACTCTTGATAGCCTCATTCTATATCTAATGGGAAATGTATAATTTTTCATGTCTCCATAGAAATATGCATTGAGTATTCCAACTATAATATACAGATGTAAGATTTTCTAACTGTTGGCTGTTGAGGCAGTAGAAATCCCAGAAATACTACAATGTAGAAAGAATCCTTGGATCCTGCCCTTGTGAGAGAAGGACAGTGCTTTTGCTAGGTTATATGCATTTCTAGCACTCTTGCAATGGCATTTTTCCATGTTGAATTCATGCAGTCCACAGTCTGCACTAGGTAAAATTTAGCATAGCTCTGTTGGTTGGTTCAGATGAGCTACATGCTTTATACTAGCTAAGGATCTGGTTCACGTTTGTCCAGCATGAAAAAAATCTCCCAGTGAAGGCAAGCCATATCACCATTAGCATTCAGTCAGTAGTTCAGACCAACAGACATCGTCTTCTGGAGCACTGACTAGTGATAAAAATATTAAGTAGAAAGTTTTTCTTGCTAAAAGTTCTAGGTAGTAAAGAAAACCAAGCTCCCTTTCCTTTCCAAAATTCTAAAAACATTTGATTTATGCCAATATTTTAACATGGCCATGTAAGGACCGTGCACAACAGAACAAGTACATTGAAGAGAAACCCAGTTTGGGACTGCAATTATATACCCATGTAAACATTAGACCGTTTTTGTCAGAAGCAGAAGCTCCATCTCATTATGTTGCACTGTGTGTAACTTCTACTTTCACTAACCCGTAAATAGATACTGTTTGCAGCAAAAGGAGGACGCACATGTTTATATGACATACAACAAAAGACCTTGGTTCTCTGGAGGACGTTCCTGTCACTTTCTCTTCTGCAGCTCCCCAAGCAAAAGCTGTTGCCTTGACAACTCTGGGGCATTCTCTGGCTCCACGTATGCTGGTAGGAGGAAGGCCAATTTCCTTTCACAAAAAACAGAACTGCTAACAAATAAACAATTAACAACTGTTCTGATTCCCTCAGCACTGCCAAAATGAGGAAGAAAATGAAGAATTTTATTACAGACACAGGATTTTATAAGCCAGAAGCAGAAGGATTCAAGCGCTGCAGATTCACAGACACAAGTGTGGAACACAAGAAATCGCAGTTACTTCAGACTTCAGCAAAAGACGGGGAATGGCTATGGCTAAGGTCAGGCTAAGGTTCTTCTCTTTCATCAGCTTCCTGTAACTATAAGGCCACTGGCCTTCCATGGCACTGCCCTTGATTTACTGTTACACTGTTCATAAAGTCATAAAAAATAAAAATAAAACAATATAAAAACAAATATAAAAAATTGAAAACAATCCATTTGCTGTTTCCACTGCTTTGGCATATAATCTTTCAAAATATTAAGTAGGACTAACTTTCTTTATCTAGAATTTTGTGCCCAATTTTTCTTTTTTTGAGTACAACTCTTCTTCAAGTAAATGTATTTCTGAAGTGAAAAAGAAGACACAGGGAAATTGATGGTCAGTAAAGAGATCACAGTAGTGGCACTCCACTAGAAAGAACAGTAGACAGAGATGATGTTTATATGTAACACAGAGAAAGCTATAAGCATGCTGCCTTAAAGCTCTGGTCTTCTCTGTATTCTGTAACTGAGCTAGGGGCTATTCAGCTATGGAATAATCAGCTGCGTGGTCAACCTGTACCAAAAATCTCACCATATCCGTGAGGAAAATCACACTCATTGAAAGTCAAAGCTTGTACATAGAAAGACACACATGCTGTTGCATTCTTGAAATTCTTCATTACCCTAAGCATCTATCATGGCTTTTGGTTATCAAACCTTCCTCTCCTTTAAGGTTTAGTCAAAGCACAAGCTAATTGCATTGCCAGTAGATATCTAATGTAACAGGTTATGTGTGTCCTTTACCAAAATGAATTTTGCAAAGTATCCATTAGTAGTTAGAGCTGGATTTTAAGAGTCAACAGAAGCTAAAAGTAAAGGAGAAGCTACTCACAATTTCATGATGCCAATAGATTCTGTAATAAAAAACAGTGTACCCTTCTGTATTCTGTAGAATAATTACTGTATTCTAAAGAGACTGCAGTATATCAATAGACATGTCTGCCAAAAGCACCTAACTCCACCGAAGCTCTAGCTTGCATTTTATTTGTTTATTGTTTTTTATTAAAGGAAAGGATAGACAAAGGCTACTTGAGTAACACTTCTGCCACCAGTTAAATTCAACATGCAACCAGGTATGGCCAGGCTTTGCGATACACCAACCCGGTAGTCAAACTAATGGCATTTCTATTTTCAGTTAAATGGAAGGGGGTTAGGGTAAGAAAACTCCCTCTATTGACCACTGACATTGTTTATTACATAAAAGGTAATTGCTCAGAGAAGATTCCATCTCCTTTTGCAGCACAAAATGTCCTGGTTTACTGTTAACCCTTCTCCCATTACAGTGTAGCCACATACGTACCACTGCTCACAGAAGCATAGAGAGCCTTCTGCATGATTGAGGGCAGGAACTTTGTAATGCACTACCTTTATCTGTCACATTTTGGTCTACAGCAGTAAATTTTGTATGCTTCTACTGACTACTCCCTGAAAATATGGTAAAGATGTGGCCTTTTATACAAAGATAACGTACACAGAAATGATATCCAGAGAAAATATGGTAATAGAAAAGAACAGGCTCAAACAACAATGAACAGCTCACAGTCAAATCCAAAAGCATTAGAAGATTTCAGGCTGTGTTGGTAGAGTACAAATCCATCTTGGATCAAATTATTCACCCATTTACTGTGGTCCCTCGCTTGGCCTGGCAATTAGTTCAACTGTGGAATGCTACTTAGGAGTACATTCACAATCCCTGCATATTCTCTGCAGCACAAACGGACTTTAGAAGGGAAGAACTGGATACAGGCTACCCTGTGTAAACAAAATAGCAATTGGTTTCATATAGGTGTTAAAGTTGGGTCTGAAAATAAAATGCAAGTAAAAAATTCTCATCTCCTACTTTGTATTCTGGGCATGTGAGGCAAGTCGCTTAACCTCTTTGTGCCTCTCTTTCGTCATCTTCAAAACAAGGACCATGCTACTGCCTTTCTGGGACTCACTGCCTATCTTCTGGATCTGACAGGGGCATGAATCTTCCTGTTATGTGTAACATACATGTGGAGCTTGGTAATTCTACGCATTCTTGTAAGACAATGCTCTCTCGTTAGGCCTTCTTAACATGGAAAAAAACCCAATCTGCCAAGCAAAAAGTGATGTTAACAAAACTCACTTAGGCAAAACAATATCCATGAATAGGGAAGAAACAAATCTGATGTTTAACATACTCTTGAGGAACTCACCTGAGCAGACTAAAGGTCGAAATTAATATCATTGGGTAGGCATGATTTTCAGAAAGAGATTTTTCCATTCTGTTTAAGAAACAAAGAGAAGGAAAATGCTATTTTTAGAATTACAGTTTGAAGTGTCTAAGTTATTAAAAGCAAAAGTTTATTTATTCTCTTTTTTCCTACCAGTTCTGATTCATCATTGCATGACACAATTTTTACAATTTACAGTAAAATATTGCAATTAGTTTAATCCTGTAGGGATGTAAGCTACTTTCTGCATGCGTAAATAAAACTGCTTTATGCTAAGCAGTAAGTCTCAGTCTCTTCCCCAAAACTGTTTAAAGTAATTTTGGTTATAATTAGCAACCCCTCAGAACGTAATTACTCTATGACTGGCAATTCTGCAGTAAAGACACCCTTCCTGTCAGATGGATTTTAAACAGAAAGGTCATTTTGGCTAATAATTTCTATGATTTGACCTCCCTCTCCCCCACAAAGTTAAAAGTTTGGGTTAACACATGATGTCTTAAGGGAAAGGAGCATGTTTTCTTCTAGTGTCTTAGAAATGTACTATAACCTTGACCTACATGAATAACTTCTGGAGGCAAAAGTGCAGTTTGGTTTCTCAGAGTAAGTCCTTGGCTTTACTCCCAAATTCCTCAGAAGGCTGCTAATCATAGCATCAAACAAAAGGGTGATTTCTAAGAAGTTTTGTGCTTGAGTCTGTAGGATTTGCTCATCTAAAGCACAGTGCTGCTTTTTCTTTTGCATTTGCCTGCTTCCACTCCATGTAAGCAGGTCCTTAGTTACCTTTCAGCTGACTAGTGTCAATGATAATAACAATACATTTTTATTTTTAGAACACTCAAATCTAAAGGCAAGTTAGCTCTGCACACGTATGTATGCACACACAAATGTAAGTAATATCTGAACATTTCCAAAGGACAACAAGTCCTTTTGGAATAGTAATGAATAGAGAAATCATCTTGTGCCCTGCATGAGATAGGTGCATTTCAAGATTTTCCTGTATAGCTTCCATGAAAATTGGCCCCTAAGCAAGGGTGTGAGTCATTGATGAATACAGCTCTAAGGCTTCACGCTGTGCAGCAAGAGCTGTAAAAGGCATTAGAGGAACACAGGGGAGGAGGAGGAGAGAGAGAGGGGGTTAGGAGGTTATTAAATAAAACCTAGTAATGGTTTTACATGAACATTTTCTGAACAGTGTTTTGAAAACGTACATCCTAGCCCACTGGGCACCATTCAGACTGCTGGCTGCAGTGCCCTCTCTTGGGTGACGCTCAAAGGGGCTGTACAGACCCTTCACCACTGACATAAAATAAGCTTTTGTCTCTGCTTAAAGGGATTTGTTGTTACAGCTACCCTCGCAGTCTCTTAGTGGAAACTCAGGTTGTGCAAGTAAAATAAATTACCCTATGTTGGTATGGTTTGTAGTAATTTTTCAACTCAATATTGAAGCAAAAGGCTGTTTTTTTCTCCTCTGCACCCATATCCACCACAGAAAAGCCCATGCCCACAGCAGTGTATCAGCAAAAGTCACAGCCTTCTCCAGCACAACTATGCAAAAAGTACAGAATGGGCCAAAGAAAACCTATTGGTGACAAGTTTAAACTTCCTCAAACTTCAGAGGGATTAGATTTTGGTGCATAGTTGTCTTTTTTTTTCCCCTAAAAACCAATGTACTAAAATTGGTGTCAATTTACATTCACTGGTTAGCAATAGACTATATGTAATTGATAACACATCAGACCTGGATTATGAGCAATTTTCCTTTTTATGCAACGGTGTTTCTCCTATCTAAGTCAGGAGATCCAGGTTTCAATAAAGACATCAGATTTTCAGTCAATACATAAGTCATTACCATGCCAGATTCTCATCCTTTAGACTTCCTGCATGTTCTCATCTCATACTCACTTGTGCAGTCCCCTCAATCTCCCCATTTTTGCTTCTTCCATTGTGTGTTGGCAGTCTTAGTGCACCCATCTGAAAGAAAAGGTACAATGTGTCCCATTACATCCCATTATCAGACACTCTGCAACTTACTGAGGAAAAGGTTCACATGGGAAATTTATTATAAACAGTGATTAAATGACACTAACTGGCTACACTGGGTTAGTTATAAATAATGAAATAACCCTTTAAATGAGTCTTTTTTTTCAGTAGATGGCTTAGACATAGGAAAAAATGTTTTCCTGTATTTTAGATTTAAAAAGTATCATTTGCTAGAAAGCAAATCATAATTGAAATCTTTATTTTCACACAGATAATCATTTAAAGAGCTTGGGCATAAACAAACAAACAAAAAATGATTTTTTTTTTTTTAAACAGGCACAAGAGGAGCCATAAGTCGTTCAAAGGCCAGAAACAGTGATTTTACATTTATGTAATTTGAACAAATGGGCACAGTGGTCTACATAATTGAATATTCAATCCAAAAGGAATGTTAACAGAGGAAAATAGTTTGTCATGTTACAATTACTTTTGTTTCTCTAACAGCTTTAAAAATAACACACATCATTTAGAAAAAAGCCCTTCTGTATGTATATATATATATATATATATATATATATATTTAAGAATAGGAATTATATTTTCCCTTTTAACTGAGGAGTCGATAACAGCTGTTCTTAAAAAAAAAACCCAAAAAAACCCTGAAATACACAGACATGCAGCACCATCTGCTGGATTAGCATGTATGTCAAACGGTTATGCATTTACAGACTATATTAGCACAGTCAGAGAAGGGAAAAGCCATACAAACAAAAGATATCATGGAGATTTGTTTAGTCAGGATCAGGCAAGAAAAACCAAGGGGTGTGGAATTTCCATGAAAATTGTGAAATAATACTCTTTAGTCATACAACACTTTATACTTTTCAGGCACTATGTATAAATACTGCACTCACGAAAACATACGAACAGAACATTTATGATTACAAAAATTCAGAAGTTCAGTACATGTTTTAAATAACTGCATCAAGATTGATTTAATTTAGCTTCTTACATGTACGCATTATGGTACATGATTATAAATTACCATTTTTTCAGTGTATGCCTGTCTTGCTTAGCAAATAGGACTGAGTGTTCACCTAATAACAAATAGCTATCCAAAAATTTGCTTTCTTCTTCTCAGGCACTATCTGGTCTCATATACTATTTAACACACAAGCTCTGCTGAGATAACATGAGATTATCAGGTGCTCATCACTGCAATGCCACATTGCATTACAGGTGTTAATTTAAAATCCCTGCAAGGCGAGTTGTATTTATTTTTCACAAACGGTGAGTAAAAGGCATTTCTCATTTTGGGTAGGAAAAGGGGCCCTTAATATGTACACAGTGATGTGCCACTGTATTCTCTGCAGTCTTTCTAGTAGCTTGTAGTGTCTTTGGAATTCAACCTTTTCATTCAGTCAGGTCACCTAACTGCACTCTGCAATACCTAGCTCTTGGCACGCTCCCCTCCAGTGGGTCAAAAAGCACAGTACTTAGCAGGCAGCCCTTTCACCTGACGCCTTCCAAACAGCTGAAGCTTCTGCCTTGTTATCACACCAATGCATCTCCTCTGCACTGATCAGTGCTGAGAGCTGCTGGTCCTAAGAATTCATTTTGAAAAGCCAGCTGTCTCCATGTCAATCTTCTAGAAATCTCCTCCACATATACTAGAATCAAGAATACATATACCTTACAAAGCCTGATTTTTCTGCCTATAGAAATTACCATTCTTCTTAATGGCCACATATCTCAGCTATCTTTTACCCTCCTGCACATGACCACCTTTGCCTTGTCCACACTGATAATGTACGTCAAATCATTCCACCTTCCTCTGAAGAAACGAACCATGCTCTGCATGTCATTCTCACAATCGGGTGGACATAATTACTGAGCTGCACGCTGTAAAAGCATATGCAAGGACATCAAAAGAGAGGACTTTGGCCATCACAACTTCGTACATCAGAGGGCAAACAGGAAGGTGACAGGAGGCTGCTTGCTGCCAATTACTGTCTCGAGCTACCTTTTCCTGATGTTTAGCAGTACTGCCAAGCTTGCTTCTTCAAAAATATTCAGTCCTGTACCATTCCTCTATTTTTAAGAAGTTAGGTTGCCTTCTCACATTGTTCTTTTTTCTTTCAATACTTTTAAGAATAACTTGAGACTTTTCACAGGGGGAGACCAACAACTGAAGACCAGCAATAGTTTGTGCAATACTGCAAGTAGCCATTTTGGTGTATCCTTCATCAGGCCCAACTTCCACCGTTCCTCAGTAATCTTTTCATCTCTGAAAATGTTATTCCATAACACATGCAGGGATTTAGCAAAATCAACATCTCCTACTACGGTCAGCGTTGCTACTATGCCAGAGAACCGTGTTTTATAACAAACCTGTGCAAATTCCTTGCTCCTCCAAACCACCTCCCAACCATTTGTCAGTGCTTATCACTGTTTTGTTCAGGCACCTTTAAATCACGCTTTGATTCCTTTAATATCTTCTCAGGTGTTTCAACCAGATAATCAGGGCAAATAATCACCACAGAGGGTTTCTGCAGTAAGGCTACGCTTCCTGCCAAGACTGGCGTGCCTTTCTCCATCTATGACTGAAGGAACAAAATGGCACAGGATGATTTGCAGCCCAGAAGTGCAGGTGTGTTCAAAAAGGTAACAGCCAAGTTTATAAACGATACAGCATTAGTGTTTGCAGCCACCTGAATGCAATCTTTGGCTCCGGAAACCCGGCGGTCAGTCGCTGGGAGGTAAGGCCGGAGGCCTGTTCAGAAACACGACGTGAACCCTGTGCCCTGTCAGAAACCCGCCGTGAGGTGTTCTGGGCGGCGGGTGAGCTGCCCTGCGGCCCGGACCGGGGGGCTGCCCCGGCCCTGCCGTTCCCAGAGCTCGGGATTTTCTTCTGCAGTCGCTCATTCCACCGCTTGGGAGGAACGCGGCGCGTGCTTTTTACGTTTTTTAATTAGTAATCGCAATGACTATGTTTTTTTAAGTAGTTGCAGGTAATGAGTGCTCAATTAAAAATAGTTACTCGACAATTCTAATTCTTAAATAGCTGCGGAAGATGCGAAAAGAAAAATTAAACCTGCAAAATGAGTTGGCCGACTTTGAAGAGCGTATAGAAGCAATGACATCTCATTTGAAAAACTTAAGACAGGAGTTGGGCTTCACTCAGGTAAATCGCTGCCACCAGCTGATCCATGTTATCGGGCAGACGCGTATTCTGTGGCTGGTATCCCTATATATTTTGCCAGCTTTGTTAAGAGATTTGTCAGGACTTTATTCCAGGACTTCCACGGGAAACAAAAGTTAAACTGTGTATCTTGGTGATATGATTTAATGGTCATTAAAAAGACCATCCAAGACCAAAAAGACAAGCCCAGATCAACAACAGACTGTACCTAGAAGAAAGCCAAGAAGGGTATATTTTAGAATTCTTTATGAATAGGGACTTTTGTAGATGATAAGAAAAAAAATGTTCAAGAAAACTGAAACATCAGTGTAAGGGAAGAGCAAATTTATAATCTTTATAATGGTCAAGAGTTAGTTGTAAGGAGTTAATTCATGGACTTGAAAAATGAAGTGAGGTGGTTAAGGGCTAAAAGTCTTTGCTTATACTCAGAGTTAACTGGCCAAAATGGGTGGTTTAAGACTTATAAAAGAGTCCTGAGTCAAAGCTGCACACCTTCCAGGTAAAATATTCTAGGTGAAAAAGTCTTAAGAAATTTCCCTGCTGAACAACTTTTAAATTTGGGGGGGGCTAGATTCAAGTTTTAATTAGATTCAAGTTTTAATTAGCACATAAAGAAGGAGACATCATGTACTGTTCTCTATTTAGGAGAAGCAAGTAGTAGATTTCTTATTATACAAGATAAAAAACCCCCACCCTGTTAAACAACTTTTGTCAGAAAGATTAGGCAATACAGAGATACTGCTATGGGTCTGCCTGGTGGTGGTCTGTATCAGCACAAAAAAAAAATTATTTCTTTTGCTCTGATTCCTGAACTCTGACATAAAGCTGCTGGTGACCAAGAGACTAAGATTTTGATTTTGAAAGATTAAGATTCTGAATCTTGGGTGAAAATCTTGGAATTGAGTTTTTAGGGCTACAAATGTGAATATCTGATAGAATACAGTAGATGTGTGTGTGTATATATATTAGGATACATATATTTGAGATACTAAAATCCAAACAATAACGTTTCTCCGAAAATTCCAGTATTTACATAACAAAATCATACCATCTCTGACGGGATTTGGTTGTATGTTAAAAAAGGCGAGTTTGTTGATATATGCCTTTTGTTTATTGTAAAATGCTGAACTGTATTATTCTCTAGTCTCTTTACAAAGCCAGAGAGAATGAAATAGAAACTGAACAACACTTTAAAGCCCTTGCAGAGAGAGAACTTGGACATCTCAAAAGTGAGATTAAACGACTGGAAGATGAGATAGTTTCCTTAAGAGAAAAGAAAAACAGCCAAGAAGTAAGCTTAAAAATTTTGTAAGAGAACACACATACTGCAGTTAGAATTTATGACTTGTTCTCACTTTCACTTGCAGAAAAAATAGTATGTCAAGAATAGCTAATTAAAACTTGTAAACTATAATATATGATCTGGATATGCTTTTTCCTGTGTAGACAAGTAGAATGACACTGAGGATCTCTTTGCATAGACTGTTCAAGACTTAGAAAAAGTTAACTGGCTATTAAAAGACTTAAGTTCTTGATGTTCTTAACACCAGATACACAGCCACATGTCCATATCACTACCTTGTTAATTCTCACAGCTATTTTCTTTGGTTTAAAAATTAAATTGTCGTTGTCAAATCTTCCCTCATGAAATAAACTCGGGGCATGATTTTGACATCAAAAAATTGCTTTACATTTAAAAAAAAAAAAAAAAAGGAAGTAATTTAATGTTATCTAATTACAGGTGTTTGTCTGTTTAATAGAACTGTGAATAATTTAAATTGTTTATTTTTTAACTTGCTCTCTTTCTTTTCATTATTCCTGTGTGTAATCTCCAGTTTCTCAGTCTGGGTAGCAGGATGAAGCTATCCTTGCTATTCAGCTGGATCCAGATTCTCTCATATTTGTCAGGGTCTCTTCACAGCCACATAGGGCCATTTGTAAATTGCTGTGCAGGGTAAGGGTCTAAGAACTGGACCTTAGTGTATGAGGGAGAAACTTTACCCTCTAATACCTTAGATCAGTTTATTATGTAGAATAAATATCCCACATTCAGATACATTTTGCCAGAGGTTGACTTTTCTTTTTAAAATTATTTGCATTATAGATCTGTGATCTTGTTTCTTTAAGACCAGGATGTGTGTTAGCAATTCTGTTGACAAGAAGTGTGTAAGCTTGTTATAGTAGCTTGAACTAGTTGTTTCAATTACTATTCAAAGAAAATGTTAGACATTAAATATTCACCCTTTAATTTATCTCTAATTTTATTAGAATACTATAAATAAAATCACTAAGAAGTTGGAAAACTTAAAACAACAGATGAACTGTGATGAGGAAGTTCTGGAAAGCTGGATAAAGGAATCAGATCGTAAAGATAACGATGCTATTGCAATCCAGAAGTATGCACAACAAGATGAAGGGAAACTAGGAGTAAGTAGAGATGGCACCAATTTTCAGAAAGAAAAGAGAGAATCATTTTAGCATTTGAAGATTTTGTTTTGTTATCGGGTCAGGTAAGACTGAGATTTTTGTACAACAGCACTTTTAAACTGGTTTCCACTTAGCACAATAGTGCAAATTCCATATGAGGTTCATTCTGAAGGTCAGAGAGAACAAGTTTTACAAAAGGTGAAACACATAATTGAAGGCATTAATTTATTCATCTGGGTAAAATTTAAGTCTGATTTTTTTCTGAGAAAGTGCACAAATAGATAATAAAGCCTAGAAAACAGAGGAGTTTAATGAAAATGCCTGCCAGATATGGTCAAATAGTGTAGATTTTCCCATTAGAACTGAATTGTTACTGGAAACAAAGTGTGGCTATTTCAGTGAAGCTGCCTAGAATAATGAAAGATGGTATAGACACTCCATCACAAACTCAGAAGACTTTGTTTTAGTTCTCAAGTATAATGTTCATTTAGAGATAAATATCTCTGGTTAATATGCTTTAAATACAGGGAGGAGAAATTGATTTTTACTCATTAAATACTTAATGCAAAAACTTCATCTTATACATCTCAGTGATATAATTTACATTAGCAAGTCACAGCGTAGTGAGAAGAGTGAAGTGAAACAGCTGATGCTGAGGACACCACGTGCACAATTATACATGGTGAAGGGTTACTTTGGCCTAGCTTCAGTCTGGTCCCAAGGGCTGATGAGAGATTATGGCCTCTTGTATGACCCAAAATCTGGGAGGCAAGATTCTCAGTTGTTTTCTAATCCACAATAAAATGGATGCCTCAGTAATCCCACCCCTAATTGTAGCAGAGCTTTAAGAATTTATAAGACATCATATATTTGCTTTCAAATACATTATATTTACATATCCTTTCATTTTAGGCATTAACCCTTCAAGTAGAAAAGTTGACTATGCAAGCAAATCAGAAGCGCAAAGCTCTTGATCATGAGCTTACAGAAACCATAACAGCTCAGGTTTGTGCTTAAGGTTCTTGAAGATACCTTGTTATATATGGATTTTTAAAAATCAAAAATCATGGGGGTGCTTTCTTTTAAACAGATAGAACTTGACAAGACAGCTGAAGATTTTCGTAGAGTTCATGAGGAGAGGCAAGAAGTCATCAGGCAGTGGGAGAATGCAATACAACAGATGCAGAAAAGAGATCAACAGATTGATCATTGTGCTTTGGTAAAACTGCTGTAACTGATTCATACCAGTGTATCGGCCTACTTTTGTATCTATGATATTGATAGGAACTTTGCCAGTTGCATATAGAGTGATTGGGTCTTTCAGATGTTCAGTGTCCTCTTTGTGTTTATTTCTATGTTATTAAGGTGTTTTAAAGTTCAGATACTACTGAAATGTATTCAGAATTTATTTTGAAAGCAGTATCTCTCAGTGTAAGTAATAGTGCTCTGCCTGATACTATGAAGGGTTTAATTTTCGATCTCAAGGTTGTTGGAAAATGCAGAGCATGCCAGTTTCAGTATTTTCTGTGTTCTAAGAATTTAAGAAGCAACAAAATTGGGTATTGCTTCTTAGAGTGTAAGGACAGTCAACTGCAAGGAGGGGATTCTGTGTCTGGGATGCAATGTAAAAAATAAAATAGAATATTTATTATTGAAGGAATTAATATTACTACCTCTGTGAACAAATGCATGACTATCATTTATGTCAGAATTATGATAAATAATCACAATAAGGTTAAAACATGTTCCTTAAGTACATTCTACAAATGGAGAGAAGCAACAGCACTCTTATTCTTTTGGGCATTATGAGTTAGTATTAATTTCTAAAACATACAGTGTTCATTGGTTTTGTCAGTGTCTTATGCACAGATGGTACAATGGCAAGAGGTACAAATAAAATATACTTTATCCTGGCTTTGTCAGGAGAAAGGTGAACCCCTCAGAAGGTTCTGCAGGGCAATAGAACAGATGCACCAGAAAAAGCTTGAAGGACCAGTGTAGAGAAAAAATGTATATATATATATATGTGGATTCCAAACTAACAATGGCTGCTTTGAAGGTGGGGAAAAATAATTGCATGTACAAGAAGGGTCTACCTAGATCCTTAGCTCTGCTGGTATTTCCTGTTGAAAAAATAATCAGCTTTATTATGTTGTGCATATGGATATTGGGTTGACCCTGAGCAGAAACGTGGTTTAAACAGGTAATAATAGAAAATAACAAACCAGAAGAAGCATTACCAAACAGAAAATATAATGGTCTAATTTAGCTGAAATATTTCAGATTTCAAAGTATTTCAGGTCAGAACATTCCTGCAAATAACAAACAGATATTAAAGAAACCCCAACAATGACAAAAAATCCCCAGCTCTGGTCAACTTTCCATGTATTAGTAGTCCATGGAATAGTCCTACTGATGCTTTTGTAAACAGATAATTTTTTTTTTTTACATTAGAACTACAGTATAATTTTCCCAGTAGCTAATCTTTTACTTAACCTTTCAAAATACACAATTTTCACTCAATAGCTATAAATCTGTCAGCTAAAGTAAGCAGCACTACTGTTGGTAATTTTCCTCTTGTATTTCCTTCATTTCAAGTCAATCTGAAGTTTTGTTATAGCTTTTTTTTTTTTTTCCCCTGTTCAGTCAATCAAAATCCTATTTTAATTCACTTTATAGTGTCATGTTTTTTTGACATTATTAGAATATTTTGGAAGCTTCCAGTTCATAACCATTGTGGTATTTGGTGTCGTGATGTATTAGTGGAATAAAGTAATTTAGGAATGATGTGATAACTAGGCTGTCTCATGTGAAGAGTAGTCTTAATAGCAAGTCTGTCTTCTGGTTGTACCCTTTATTAATCTAACAACATCTTAACTAATGCAAGCAAATCTAAACTGTTTTTATCCTGATAGCTAATAACAGAGATAAAACAGGAGATTAGAAAGAAAGAAATTGTGCTGGAAGAGAAGACTTCCTTTTTGGTAAATGAAACTCTTAATAATACAGAATATGAAAAGAAAATTTCTTCTGCTGAACGGGAAGCTACCAGCCTCCGAAATGAGTATCAGGCTCAGGAGACCTACAGAGTTCAGCTGCAGGATGAGGTAAGGATGACCAACCAGCCCAGAAAAAGACAAACTATAACTTATGACTAGATGGAGAAAAGACAGGAATAGCATTTGCTTTTCTCTGGTTTTATACTAAACTCTTAATATTTCAACAAAATGTCAGCTCTTCTCAGTCTACTCATGATTACTGGGATCTGAACCCTCAATTTAATCCTATCATTGATAGTGGTGAAGAGATTAGTTTGTATTCTCTGTTGCTTTGGTATAAAATGGATGAGTTTTCTCTTAAATGGTGGAACACTATCAGGTGCTTCAGAAGGAGGCGTGTCTTGCCTTTAGCATACACAGACAGCAGTATTATATAAAGATGAGGGAAATCTCTTCCAGATTTCAAACAATTTCTATCATGTGCTCTCAGAAGTGAGTGTTGGTAACCCTTTTAACCTGATTACAGTTCTTGGGGGGGAAAAAACCCCAGCACTTTAACATGGCTTTCTAATCAAGAGACAGTAGGATAGGGCTACCCTGTGAACAAGCCATGCTTAATGCTGTCCATACTTACTCTCTTACTTATATTTAATCTGCACTTAAAGCTAGAAATGAGCTGCACCGCTGAATTACTTAAATGCCTGTAGAAGTATTTCCAAGAAAGAATTCAAGTCTCATGGCACTATTGAGAAGGAATACACTTGTATTATGTAAGTTTTAACAAGTAACACTGGGCTACTCAGCAAGCTTGGCAATGTAGGGAAAAAACCCAGCAACCTGCATCTGCTGTTGCCTTAACTTTGGATGGTTTATCTGTAGCAAGTGGTTCATAAACTGATATTAAACTGTAGGTAGCTCAAACAAGGTGTAGGCTATTAGATTACCCTATAATTCATGCAAACTTGAGGGTTCACAGAATTGGTAGGTTTTAATCTCTAAACTGTGAGACTCTTGGTTGAAGTTTTAAGTAATTAATACTACATAATGTGATAATGAGAACAATCTCATTATTAGGACTTAGAACACCTGTGGCATGCAAGTGAGAAACAAGGAAAGAAACGGACTTACAGTTCAACTCTTGTGACTTCACAGTTTCTCATTCTGGTACAGACCTGCTCTATATACCCTTGATCAGGTTTCTTCATCTGTGAAAGAGAAGACAATTACACTGTTAAGTGATACTGTGAACATTAATGAGCTACGGATTATAAAGTATTCCTATCCTGTTTAATGAGTGCACACTGTCATGTATTTTTTAGCAAATTAAATGTGTATTTTTTTCATGGTTTTCCCTTATCTTAATCCAAATCATTTTATGTACCCAGCAAAGTTTGAATTAGAAATATTTATTAGATATGTAAAGGTATTCATGTTCACAAAGAACCCCATCAGTCAGCTGTGCTCTATAAAACCATGGTTCCCTTTATACAGATGCTGTTGGACACGAATTGCAGCCCACAGCACCTTCATAATTCATTCTGTATTCTTAAGTATTTTGTCCCAGTATTCAGATTATGTAAATTAGTCTATTGAGTTTACTAGCTGTGCTGATTTACAGCACCTCAGAATTTGCAGCACTTCTCATTTGGAAAACATTGTTATAAAGGAACGGAATACTTTCCAAAAAATAGGTCCCTTACAATTTTAAATATACTGACATATCCCAAAGTAAATAAGAGCTTGATTGCTCCATTTGTAATTTATTAGCTGGATGCTTTGAAATCTACTGTGGACAGAACTGCTTCTGATCTGGAGTCTTTGAGAACACAAGTAACCAATCTGAAGAAAGAAATTCAGAAAAAACAAGCCAGGTAAGAAACAGAGCTTTAAAACTATCATTTGTAAGGATTAGTAATATAATCAAATCCTTGAGCTAGCAAAGAACCTTAAACAATGTTGATGATTAAAGCCTCCAACCTTTTTGTTACTTTATGTCCTGCATAGTTTCTGTCATGGGGCAATTTAGGAAATACTCCTGGTAATCCTTGTTTTTAAAGGGTGTGAAAAAATGGGTTAGGATCTGGGTTATCAAACGTTCAAGTTCAGCCTGCTTTACTAGGCAACTGCTCAGTAAGGTATGCTGCTTGGGTTTGGCAGTGTTGTATATGCAACATACGTTTAACTTGTTAAATCATGTAATTTTGTTTAGATTAAACTTTCTTAATGAAAAAAATGCAAGTCTTTCCAATAAGCTGAAGCTCGTGACTGAGGAGACACTTAGTTCAGAGGACAAAGCTTTGAGGATGGAAGAAATACTAAAGGAAGAAGAAAAAATTGTCAAGGTAAAATGTTTTTCATGCTTTCTGCAAACAAGGATTCATTTGAATTTGCAAACTCTATCTAGAACAAACATTTATGGATTAAAACGGAATGTAAGTATTAATATGACGTGTAGCTATTTCATCACACAATGAAGTAACGTGCATATAGATATGTCAGTATCTATGTTGGGAAAACTCTGGAGCAAAACAAGCAGTCCTAGTAATTCAGAAGATGGTGGTCCCATATATTCACGTAGGATACTGGGACTGTCATTGTATAGATCAGATAGAAAACCAGTATTCTGACTGCCTCAGCGTGCTGAACCGGGCATTTACCTCTGACATCAGCTAAAAACTACTTACAACTTCCTGGCTTGATTGAAGTACAAGTTATTTATTGAAATGTGGCAAGGTTTTTTAATAAAAATGTAGCAATATTTTGCTTCTGCTTTGTAACAAGACTAAAAAAATTTCAAAATCTTGTATTTTGCTTAGCCCTTTTGGGAGTGGTCTCTAAACATTCTGTTTCATGGGCTGCTGAGGAGTGAGGGTCCTTGAACTTCTACCGGTTTCCTATCAATACAGTTGCTAAAGAGGGAGAATCTTGTCAAAACGACTTTTCAGTAAGATTCCCACTGAAATCTCGACTTTAGTAAAACACCACCAAAATTTATAAACCTCTAAGGAGCTAGGATTTTGGCAAACTGGGATTAAAACAGATTCTGAAGTCTTTTAATCAGATTTAGCTGGCCTAGTCTCTTCTTCATTATTTTAATTCTACTACATGATACTCTGATACATCTACCTTTTTGTGGACTAATAAATAATAACTGTCTCACTTTAGATTTCATTTTCATGATGAATAAAGATTTTGATCTAGGAAGTGGCATGTACAAGCTGTAATATGGTGACGTTTTTAACATGTCTAATAATACCTTTTTTAGAATTCAAAACCCACTTCTTATGCTACAAATTTAGTATAGGAATAAAAATATTCCAGTTCATTATCATCAGATGAACGGCAAAGGGCTTTGGAATAAATGCAATGTTGTAATGCAATCACCTGAACTTTCCCACATTTCAGAAAACGTTTCTACTGGTTTGTCATTTTGCTACTAACTCTTTTAAGGCATTTTATATTTAGATTCTGACTGAACTTGATACAGATATTTTTTAATGTTATGCTAGACAATTGAGTATTGGATATGCTGAAGCTGTCTTTATTGTAGGTTAAATTAATGTGACAGCAGGTGTTCCCATACAAGTGACAACAAAGCTGTATCTGTGCATACCACTGTATACGCTTTTTTTCCCATTTGTGTTTCCCATAGCATGGATGTGAAATAATCCCTTGCAGTAGATTTGAGTGTTCTTTTTCAAACTTTTTAACTCCACAGGCATTAACTGTACCTTTTAAATATACATAGAGAAACTAGAGAGTTGGATGTCTTTCCTTTACAGAGAGTTTTTTCAGATAATTTGAAAACAAGTTGTAATGATCCAACATTTCATTAAAATGAAAACCTTATTTGCTTCTCCTTAAGACTGTTACTAGGGTGGCTAAACCATTAGCAGGGTTTCTCTACTTGCATCTGTGGCGGATAACCTAAGATGACATTGAGCCTGGCAGCTCGACAGCTTCAGGCTAATATTTTAACTAGGATGAACTGTTCTTGAACAATGTCAGTAATGTATTAGTCAGAAGCGTGCTTTCCATCACCATTAGATACACAGGGCTATTTGCTGCATGCATTAATTTACTGTGAAGAGATATTTACAGGAACAATGTGGATGAAATGTCACCATTTTGTGCTTCAGTTCTGTGATACTTCTCCCTCTTCAATCTGTGGCAAAACACTGTTGCACAGTGAAGCTTATTGAATATCTTATCTCTATTAACAACCTCACTTAAAGGGAGAAAAACAATTTTATGAAATAAATTCATTTAGATATGCAAGAAACGCTACAAAATGAAGGTCAAATCATGACCCACTTTTAGTAGATGAATTCATTGTCATCAGCTTCAGAAATACAGCTCAGACTTGGGCACATGCATAAAAACAGTTTACTTCTGAAATTAAATTCCTTTGTTCAGGCATGATCCAGAGCCCACTGACACCAGAGTAAAGTGCTACAGGCTGCGATGATCTCATATTAAACTTACACCTGTTTTTCACTTCCTGAGTTTTGGATTTGGAATTGCATTTACAGCAAGTTCAACTACAAAAAAAATTCTGTTTGGTAGAGTATGATTATGAACTCTTAGAGACAGTGTGATCTTTCACTGTTATTAAAGCCAGCAAATGGTTCACAAGCAAATTTCACAATGTATATATATAAAATCAAGAATAAGCACATTACTAATCAACGTAGAAAAGTGAATTCTAAGGTGTTTTACAATACTAATTTAAATGTGCATCTTCAAACTCTGTACTGGGTTTGAGCTATACATAAATGAGTGTTTCAGAACAGGACTGTGATGCCACATCACTCGTTTTAGAGATGTACTTTACAAGAAACTAGGAAAGCCTGAGCTCTGGAAGGTCTTTTGGTTATTTGGGTGGAGGGGTGGAAGAAGGGAGCGAAAGAATAAAGTTGTTTTCCTTGGTAGGGTTTTAAAAAGAAAACAATCTCAATTTTGTTCGTTTTCAATACATTCCAGATAACCTGAAATGTTCAGCATTGTCTTACTATAACAGATCCTACTAAAACCTCATTTCCTGCACTGGTTTAGGTGCTAATGGCAACTTATCTCTGAGAATAAGGATGTGATTTTAAAATGTATAATAAATTTTTCAAACAAAATTATTCCAACTTTAATATAAACACACACATGTATGTACATGTGCATACACACAGAGTTACAAGTATAAACCACTGAAAAGCCTTCTATTATATTTCTCCAAATATTCACATATACTGGAAGCAATATGGAGGCTTTTTTGAAAGGATGACAGGAATTCAGTTTTCTGAAAGGCTGAAAAGAGTAGCATTCCCATAATGGAAAAAAAAAAAAAAAAGGTCATGTAATAGTAGAGCAGCATCCAAGTCAGACTTTTCTTGCCAACCATTTTGAAGACCTGTGAAATTCTGTGTTCATATTAATGGGTATAGCATTGAAATTTTTTAATCTTCCTGTATATGGTTAATAAAAGCAAGTAATTCCTCAGAAATTCCTTCTGATGTGATTAATTACTTCTTAATGATTAATGATTTGTTACCAGGAAAAAGAAACGGAAATGAACCAGTTAAAAGAACTGCTTTTCAAGAAGACTCAAGAGTTAAAGGTGCAGAAGGATAAGGAGAAGTGTGTTCTAGCAGAAATTGAGGGAAGTAGAACATCACTTAAAAATCTTAAGAGTCAACTGCACAGACTTGATGCAGATGCATTAAAACAACAAGAATTATTATATAACCAGGTAAAATGTTAACATACTTTCATACTATGATTCATATTATGTTTCCTGGGTCTAATGAGTAAATTGGTTGAGTTCTGTGATCTTTGTCAACATCTTACCATTTTGGAAATGCCATACAGTACAATTTGAAGTCTACATTTATTTCTGTCTCTAGATATATGGATAAATTTGAAATAACTGAAACTTGCTCTAGTATCAGCTACATTATGCACTTGTGTATTTCATTATTTTTTGCATCTGCTGCTTTTCCCACTGATTTCTCAAATCAGTTCTTTACTTTGATCCCTCTGAACCACAGACACCTCAGGGTAAATTTTTAAAGCAATACAAGAGGTACATGCCAAAATCCTGTTATTTACTAATTGGATTTTGTGCACATTTCCTATGCACCACTTTGAAAATTTGCTCTTTTATATCAGTATCCACTGGTAACAGCAAGATGGCAACTCCACTGTAAGCCTCCCTACAGCAGGCTGTGCCGAGTATGCTTTGTTACTCTTCTAGAAGATTACCCCTGAACCATCACTGCACATCAGTCTTCTGAGAATATTTTGCTAATGAGGTCTATAAGCCATAAATTATTATAAAAACAATAGCTTAACTGGGTGACTGTCCTAAAGCCAACATTTAGATCCAAGTTTATATCCAGTTTTTTAGCTTTATAGGAAAGCTGTAATTGCTTATCTCAGACTATTAATTCTTCTAAAAATTATTTTAACAGGATTTTTATATTCAGCAAGTACAGAGACGGCTGTCACGGTTGGAAGGGGAGGTTAGTGCAGATGAAAAACAAGTTTTGGAAGCAAAAGTTGCTGAACTTAAGAAAACTTTAGAAGAGAAGAAAAATACGTATGATGTTTTACATGCACAGCACAAGAAACTTCAGGTAACTTCCCCAAGACATCAGGTTGACTGTGTAACATTTAGAAACCTCAGTAAATTAAGTAGATTAGGTTTTACTAATTAATAACTTGGTCTTAGATTAGAAAAGATATCTGAACTTTGTGTAACCCGTGTGGAAAAGTTCTTATGTTCCCTATACCTTCCAGAAAATTAGGTCTTTATTGCACAACTGAGACACCTTAGCATGAAGACAAGCACTCAAACGTTGGAAAAGCAAGCTCACATTTCATCTCAAGAGGTGACTGACTGCTTGCAAATGTCAGAGTTTATCATTAGGACCATGCTGAAATAGGGGAATGTTATTCTGTGATGCTACTATTTTGATATTTTTCATAAAATGATGAGTACAGTTGCATTTAAAATTGTACAAAGTAACATTACTGAATTGAAGGGAAATTATTGGAGTTAGTTGACCCTATCCTGATATGTAATTCAGAAATCCTATTTTTCTGTCTTTTATTCCCATGTGAGAATTTTGCTTATACATAATTGTTCTCTGATTCTCCACTATCCAGTGACCACCATTAATCCTCTAAAAATGCACTTACCTTTCTTGCAGATATGAATCAATCAGTTATTCCGTAGCCAATTTATAATTTCTTTTTTTTAAGAAAGGTACTTGTTTATTATTCAGCTGTATTTTAGCACTTCTAGAAACCCCTTTTCAAAGAGAAACCATACAAAGTCACAAGTCAGATTTTTAATAAAGCATCACAACTGGTTTCTCAAAGTGATAGTTAAGAAAAAAATTGATCGATTTAGTGAGGGAAAGAAACTGCTCCCTTTAACTGGAGATCCATGCAATAAGAAGATTTAATGTTGGGCAACTGGTGCCCACACTTCAATCTTGAGGAGATGCAAAATTTGAGCAGTAAGTATAATCAAACATTGAAACACATGTCCAGGAATTTTTTCATACTCTGAAGTATTACCAAAGACAGATGGTTTTACTTATGAATATCAAAGTCTATGGTCAGACACGCCAGGAGATTTTTTTTGTCTAGACCAAAAAAGAATTATATTAGTATTGCCCTATTGGCTGAAAGACCCATATTGTATAAATAACAACACTCCAAATAAAAAAAGCAATGGCATTAATATTGCAGCAGCACTCTGCATGAGGACTGCAATGCTGTAGGCACTGTTTGCAGAGAAGCATATGGACACAAGATGATGATGATTCCTGGTTCCAAGACTTAAAAATATCTCATTTAAAATTAACTGGTAGCTTTTGTTGCAACATACATTCACTGAAATAAATTAAACTTATTTGGAAACAGAGTGATGTCCATTTCATCAAGAGAGCAATGGATAAGACAGGAGAAGAAACAAGTGCTATGATGATCAAGATAAATGAACTAAATCTTTTCAACGAGAGATCAGATCAGGAGTTAAAAAAAGCTAAAGCCATTAAGCAGGTACAGTATTATTCTGCAACTCTACTAATACAGGACATGTTTGTTTGTTTTTTAAAAAAACATGTACTTATGACTTGATCTGAAGGCTGTTGTCTGCCTCCCACAGTGCTACATTGTTATATCCATCAGAATCCTCTTTGTAGTTTCTTGACTTACACCCTTCTTCCCAAACTTTGACATAATTTTCATCACTATTATCTTACTAGTGAAAGTGTTGCTTCTCCTCTGTATACAGCAAAGTTTGGGTTATCAATTTAATCCCTATACTTATACTGCAGTAGCCACCTGGCTAGTGTTGGGTTTTTACCGAGAAACAAATGACTTTAAAACAGAAAATGTATTTATTGTTCAAGGACATCTTTACCTAGCACTGAATTTTTATTCACACTCTGTGATGCCAACTAGTAAGTTTGGCTCAGATTTGTTATTAAATTGCAAGACTTTTTCCAGCAGATGGTTTGGATCTATCTATATTTCAGTTTAAAGAATTAGAAATAAAATGGAAGTCCTTCTCCCCATATTTTGTTAAAAGGAGAGACTGTTCCCAATCCTCTAATTATTGCATATTTTTTCCCACAGTAAGCTCTAGCTTTCCTAAAGGACATGCTAAAATAGTAGAACAATACAGGGTCAAAGTAGCAGGGGAACAGTTTTGCTGTCGATTTAACTGGTACACTTACTCCTCAATGAAAACTTTCAACATGGAACTTTTCTTTTGGGATGAAACTTGAGGGAACAGAAGAAAGAAGCTGATGACAAAACAACTCAGAGAAAAAATGGTAGAAAGCTTGGGATCCAGTAGAGATTTTTTTTTAAATGATTCAAAGTGTTTGCATGGTAATGAAGGTCACCACTTGCTGCTTTTCATAAACTTTGGTATCTATAAATTTGCTCGTATAATGACAGGACTTGTAGACTTAAAAAATCTAGAACATATGCCGAGACAGCTATAATGGTTCAAGTGAGATATTAACTGCTTCAGAAAGTTCCTTGTAAGGTCTACTTCTTTTCTTTGAAACCATCTGAACTAAAAGTCAGTTGTACATGGAAAAGTCTAACAACACATAACTCAGTCTGAAATAGAAAGTCTGATGAATTTGTATAAAACCATTCAGGAAACTACCCCTATCGCACTCAGCAACTGTTAGCAAATGAGAAACTTGGAACATTTTAAATGCAGAGCAAAATGAGTCTTATGGTTGTATATATAATAAAGATAAGGTGATAGATGCTTTATAAAACAAATTACCTTATTAACTGCTATAAATAATTTAAAAAGCTTTCTTATTTTGAGACCTTTTTGGCATTTATTAGGAGATGATGGTCGAAGATAATCTCTTAAAACTAGAACTGAACCGTCTTCACAATACTCTGTGTAATAAGACAGAGAAAGTTCTAACATTGGAAAAACAAAAATTGGAGTTAAAGAAAGCCATAGCAGAAAGAACTGAGGAAATTAAGACTCATAAGGCAATGCTGGATTCCCAGATAAGACTTGTGGATCAGGAACGGCAACGCATAAGGTAAATATTCTTATATAAATTAAGCTTGTAACTTTTATTGAGTACATTTTATATGGGGGCTTACTGCAAACTAGAAGCGTTTTACCCAATTTCAACAATTAGAGAAACTGAAGATGAAATTAATCTTCCTCAGAGTTCTATACTGAGACAGTTGAGGAGTAAATGTCATGTGTGTGAGCCTGCATTTCTCAAAATAATCAGGAAATGTGTAATTGTTGTCTGGAGGTATGACAAAGTATTTAAAACAGAAAAGTTGCTTTTAAAGAGGGTTTACTCCTGAATGCTTGATAAAACTGTAATTTATTTGACTCACACAGTAAATCTGTTTGTTTTGTGGCTCTTTTTTAACAAATGAGCTCTCTTATATGTGTCCTATATAACAAAATTTAATCTTCTGAATTACGTATGTACCCCTTTATAAAGCAACCATATGTGAAATAACTTTTCCCTTCTTTAATAATCAGTGGAAAGTATCTGGGACAGTTTTAGCTCTGAAATCCCAGTATCTATATCCAGCCAAAAATCAGCTCTTCAGCAGCTGAACTGCTGAAATCTGGCAGGCTTTTTATTCCCTCCTCTGCTAACCACACCCCACACAATAGGAAATTAGAGTGATTTAGTGTGACTGAAGCTTAACTGCTCACCGAGAGTGCAGACTGTGTGGCTTTTTTCCTTTGATAATTACACAGCTAATTGATACTTCCATGTAATTTGATTTGGGGTTGTTGCCTACTGTTGCTTACCCTCATCAAGTAGTGGCAATATTAAGGTAATATCAGCAGGGGGCAGCTTGTGCAGCTGTAGAATTTAAATGCCAAACTTTTAAGAATTTTGGGGGAGGACTGTGGCACAGCCTCTCACAATGGGGTGATCTGGAATATGAAATAATTTGAATCAGTTTAGAACGGCAGAAGTGGAGGTAACCAGAAAATGGATGACTCTGGCTGAGAGAACACAGAAAGCCAGAAAACCCAGTAGCAGCAGAGTGGCTGCCCTGCCTGCCTCCTGGTACGTGGGCAGGCTGCCGGAATAACACCAGTCATCTAAACTGCTATAGCAAGAACTGCCCACAGACTTTCTCAACTCATTTATTTTTTCCCAAAATAAATCAGTGCTGAATTTCAAGATCGCCTAAGTAAAATTGATAAACTGAGATGCAGATATGAAATTCTTACTGTTGTCATGATGCCACCCGAAGGAGAAGAGGAGAAAACTCATACCTACTATGTAATTAAGGTATTTTATTGACATAAATCATTATTAATCAAGTATTTAAGCTATAGATTTCCCTGGGCTCTAGTCAAGTAACTAAGACAACATCTCTGCCTACTGCTTACTTTCAGTCTGTTTTACATCATCTGACACTGTTGGTTATTTAAGTGATACAGCAATTTCACATGAATCTCTGTCAGTCCAAACAGCAGTGGAGCCTTAATTTTGAGCAGCTGGAAAATGTTCACTTCAGTGCTCATTAATTTATAAAGACACAAGAAGTACTGGTCATGTGGTAATAAACTTGTTTTCAGTTTATAGTTGATCACAGTCTCACATGATCTTAAATTCTTCTACCCTTCAGAGTTATTTTTAGGTATTTATTTTATGATAATGCATTTATACCTTGAAAAATGTCAACTTTCCCCTTTTACTTATCAATCACCTGTGCATACTTTACCTTTTCATTGGGGGGAAAAAAAAAAGTAAAAAACCCAAACAATAGTCTTTATCTGTGATGCAGTACCCTGATTCTGGAACAAGAATCTATTATTTTTGATCTCCACAAATTCTCTGATTTCTTCCTAAAACAAAATGCTTCTGGCTGTGATCTTGGCTCTCAAGTCCATCTTTTTCTCATTCCTAAGTGTAAGACTTTTTAATGATGGTATTTGTGCTACTGTGAGATCCAGCACAGCAGAATATCCCTATTAAACCCCCTGTGGTCACTGTGGGTGTATACCCTCTACAACTATGGAGATTCTTCACCCTATCAGGTTTTCTGAGGGGCTACGGAAAACATTTCCCTTCGCCAGGTGGCTGTGTTTCTTAAATCTCACTGATCCGATGAACGAAGACTTGCATGTGAGTAATTCCCAGACAAACTAGATTACTTTTAATACTCAGTGGCTTTATATAACGTACAATCGCAAGTCTTACTTGGATTTTGTGGGTAAAGGAAACAGGTGTGAAGCATGTGCTGCAGTGCAAAGCCTGGGAACTGCTTTGTACACAGTGTGGATACTGCTGATTGTGAGCTTAGATGGGGAGTGAGATAACTACAGTGAAATGCAAATGGATGAACTACCTCAGAGAACTTCCAATATTGTAAACTACTGTTTCTTCCAGTTATTCAAATCTCAGCTCAAGCCTGACAACACAGACAAGCCCCATAGCTACCTAGGATTTTAACCCCTAAATACTGCAGATTTTTTTTTCCTGTATAATTGTCCTCAAATTTTCAGTATAGGTACAATCACCTAAAATATCACTTTATTTTCAGGCTGCGCAGGAAAAGGAAGAACTTCAACGCAAAGGGGATGCTTTAGACACAAAGATCTGCAAAGCTGAAAAAGAGATTGTAGCTCTGGAAAACACTTTGTGTGTACTCAATAACTGCAACAGCAATTACCGAAACTCTTTCAAGGAAGTCACTGAAACAAGTATGTAAAATAGAAATTGCTATTTGCTGTGTGAGTTACGGATAGAGAGTATAACTCAGCTATATACTGGGAAAATTCCATGGCACAAAAGAATGAATCAGAGACTAGACTGATAGTAGCAAAACGGAGTGTAATTCACATGCTATTGTGAATAGTTCAGCAAAATAAGCACAGAAGAAAGCACTGTAAGGTGTACTTAAATAATATTTACATTCCTCCATCTGATTTATGTGAAAAATCTCTAAGCCTTTATAAATTTTGTGAATAATCATAAATATTCAGAAGAGGCAAAGCATAAAAACAATTACCAGGGGGAAAAAACCCACATTGTTACTGGGAGGGAGGGGTGCCCACTGAAGTACATAGGTGTTATGGTTTAACCCCAGCCAGCAGCTAAGCACCACCCAGCTCCTCACTCACTCCTCCCCCACTCCCTGTGGGATGGGGGAAGGATAATCTGGAAAAATAAAATACAATTTGTGGGTTGAGATAAGAACAGTTTAATAATTAATGGAATATCCCTTTAGGTAGTTGGGGTCAGCTCTCCTGGCCCTGTTCCCTCCCAGCTCCTTGTGCACCTGTTTGCTGGCAGAGCATGTGAAACTGAAAAATCCCACAAACTTTGGATAAGCGCTGCTTATCAACAGCTAAAACTGTTGATAACAGTGTGTTATCAACATTATTCTCACACTGAATCCAGAATAGCACCATACCAGCTACTAGGAATAAAATAACTGTCCCAGCTGAAAACAGGACAACAGAACTAGTGGATAAAACTGCACAAAATGCAATACTGTCTTAGTTGTGCTGCATCACACACCACTTCTAATTCAAATTACAGAAGGAGGATAACCTGTGCCACTGCTGCTTTCTTGTGGTAAACTGAGCCAGCCTGAGCACAAAACTGTACCCAGAGCTTAGGTACATGTACTCTAGTGATGAAGACTGATCCCTTAGCTACACCATCATCTCTGATTTTCACATGGAAGGGGGGAAAAAAAAAAAAAGTAGTAACCTGTCATTTGGGAAAATGATGAGGAAGAGTAAAACTGCACCATTTCAGTGTAACGTCAGCAGATTTAAAAATATGGACTGCCTAACTACAAGCTTTTGGATACTGGAAATTCCTCAGAATTCTGAAAAAATATCTTCATTTGTTGTTTCTTTTGCCACTTAGACTTCCTAGGCTTAGTCTCCCTTCAGCAGAACTTTCTCTGTTGATCTTATAAAAAGCATCAGCATGAGAAACTACAGAAACTTAATTCTAAAAAGTATTTGATTATTTAACATTTGTGCCCTCTGCTGGCTCTGAGAGCAGTAGCTCTTAAATTATTCTCTAATGAAGCCCATTGCTTTTTCACAGTGATTCTGGAATTAGTGGAGTATGTAAAATAACCCTTAAACCTTGACATCTCTATAATACTCCCAGCACTAATATAGTAATACTCTGTGATGCAGTTACTTTAAAGGTCAACTTATTTTAAAGTGAAAATTCAGTTGTATACATTGCTTGTCCAGCATTAATGCTGCCTCCTTGTTTGAGACCACAGGTGAGGAATATGAGGAAAAAATGAAACTAGAGGAAGAGAAAAGGGCTGCTGATGAGAAATACAGATACAAAAGACGACAGATCAGGGAACTTCAGGAAAATCTCCAGGTAAAATACAAGCAAAAGCTCTAGTCAAACCAACAAGGCTACAGCACGTAGCTAAATCCACACAAACCATCCTATTGAAAACAGGAAATTCTAGGACAAATTTTTGCTGGTTCTCTTTTATACCCCATGCTTTGTATGAATGGATACAATTTTTGAGAATGCTCTACCTCTCCTTTCAAAAATTAAGTGCTTATTTGAATTTTCTTGAATCACAATGAAACTAGGCTTTTTAGTCACATACAGCTACAAGTTTCACAATCCCAGATGGACGCTGACACCCTGGTCTGGCATCCAAGAAAGCAGTTGTATCTTTGTGTAGCATACACCACTACATTGTATCATCCTGTCCAGCACAGCAGAGATCAAAATCCACACAGCTTGTGTCTCCTCCGGCATCTAGGTCCCGGGATTTTTCTAGGATAACATATTCTCTTTTATTAGCATTAAGGGTACTTCAGTTTAAGCAGTATTAATTTAACTAAAGAAAGCTAGCTGACATAATTTAGCAGGCTGAGGCATAAATGCAGGTAAAGGATAGCTTGTGTTCAGGTTCCACATCAAGGACTGACTTGTGATTCCCCTCATTATCAAAAAGCCCACTTGGCCCTTAAGAAAACACAACACTTAACTCAGAACTGTGACAGTTTAGTCAAAATTTTCTTAAGCAGAAGAAACCAAAAGGGACCCTGTTATATCCCACATGATTATTCTAAGCCCTGAGTCACTGCCTACAGGTCAAACATTCCTATTGCTTATTCTACCACCACAGGACATACACCTTAAGTAGTAACATCTCTGAAATCAGACACACATATCTTCATCAGGGAGCACATCCTAAGGTATAATCAAGTGTTAAAGTATACCCTTTCCTAACTAATTTAAAAAAAAAAAACAAAAAACAAAACAAAACCAGAGCCAGGCTTAAGGGAGATGATAGCATTCACTCCAGTCAAAGGTACTGGTCTCTTCCCAGGGAGAGATGTATTTTTCTTGGGGTAACTGGCACTGGTAAGTTGATACTGTGTCAAATTGTAGACACTGCTCAGAGGCACATCTGAAAAGACATACTTACAACTTCATTAATTGTACCTTTGAAGTAGTATTTTTTTAAGGCATGTAAATTAGCTGGCAGTCTCTTTATCGAGGTATTTAGCCACTAAACAGTCTGACAGGCAGAAAGTTTTGAGTTACATTGGTACTAATAGTTTCAGCTACATTTATAAACAAGCAGTAGCAATAAGACACTTCCATAAGGTGATACAAAAAGTGAAAGGATATCAGAACTGCTTTATAAACTAAAACTGCCGTTCAAATGAATTTGCAGAGCATGGAAGAAAAATTTGATATAGTACTGAAGCAGGAAGCCCTCTTCCAAGAGCAAAAGAAGGAAAAACAAGCTCTTATTTTGCAACTGAACAAAGACATAGAAGACCAGAAGCCCAAACTAGAAAGGGTTATCAAACAGGTGTGTATATTCATTAATGAAAACTTCTAACTTTAGTGATAGACAGTAGTATGGTTAAAACCACAGAATTTAAACTTAGCAGGTTTCTGAAAAAGCACTGCATTTCCTTAACAGTAGTGCTTTAAAAATACTTAAGTGTTCCAGACTATCCAGAGAAATTCAGTCTCTGAAGAAAACTGAAACAGAAACACAGGAAGAAAGAGACATCGAGCTTCGTGACTTGAAAAGCTTCAGCAGAGCCATCGACAAATTGCTAGCTGATGTTCTAGAAGCAAATCCTGACTTAACTACACCCTTTCAAAGGTACTTCCACCAGGTGAGCTTTCCAGTTAATTGCCACCAAAATCTTGATTGATAGCTCTAGTCTACTGATGAGTGTCTTTCAAGGGCAACTCCTGAATTCAACAATCGACTACGCTTACGGTAAAACAACATCTCTTCAGATACAAAGGATTATACACCCAGTCCTATTATACCACCATTATGTTAACATCTTTTTCTTTTCAAATTTTCTAGTCCAATTTAGAGCTTCCTGCAATTAATTCTGGTGATAGTCAAAGTTCTCGATCATCATCAACACAACACTCGCTAGCTTCTACCAGGTAAGTAATAGCAATGTGGGTTTGTTTTTTTTTTTTTTTATTTTAAGTTTAAAACAGCAAAATTAAGTCCCTAAATGACAGAATTCCTTACTCCTGAAGGTCTTCTCTATCTTGTCTCTACTTCCTGAAGACTCTCTAATGTCCCATCTCTAAGTTTACTAGATTTTTCTCATACACAGTTAAGTTTACTTCAGCATCTATCAGTTTAAAATAGTAATTACAGAGCAATTACATACTTTTGCTAACACTGCTGTAATTAAAAAGTGGTTTTATGTTATAAAAGCACAAGTTTGAGCTCCAGCCACATTTTGCACTGGGTAGTGTGAGCTCCCTTTCCTAATTAAATAGGGAAGACAGACACATATGCTTTTACTGATACTTTTTTTCCCCTGGTCAACATATATTCAAGTAATTGTGCATGTAACATGCTGAAGGTTTTATGATCCGACATTCCCACAGGTTAGTTAAGTGATAGTGGTAATGTCTGTGAGGATCATTGTAGGGGATCTTACCTAGAACAAACCCTGCTGCTGGGTGGCTTTATTGTAAGCCACCATTAGAAGCTGTATTTTAGATTCAGGGATTTCTGTACACTGATGAGTGACTTTTGTCTTTCAGATCCTCCAGAAGCACAAGTTCAGGCTCCAGTCAGATTTTATCACCCAAGGTCATAGATCTGAGCTTGCCTATCATCACTCCTGCAGAAGCAGCTGCCGTGGGTTCACAGCGACCCAGCAGAGCTAGTACTTCCACTATTTCCAAATGCAAAGAAAGGTCTTAAGTAATATTTTGAAGGCTAAAGCTTTACACTAGTTAGGACTTCAACTGATTAACCTGTAACATATTTACCGAGGTGTATTGGCAAGTTTAATGTTAATTTCTATCAGAAATGTAGGTTTTAACTTTCTTCTGCAGCAAGTAATAAATTGTCTAGGAGAAATGTTACACATGTTTTATGTAATAAAATAAGTTAATCTTTAGATTACTTCCTCATTTTGCTGTTGGAGAACTAAAGATCCACAAAACCCTTCAGAAGCCATTAATTCACTTTTCAGTATAAGAAAAGGAGAATTACGTTAAAGCCATTAATTTTCGTAAACTGGTATCTTCACTGCTGTCAAAATAATTTTAGATTACATTGCAACAACCCAGGAAAGAAAATGCATGCTTCATTTCAAGCTCAACCTTGACTATTAATCAAACAGTCATCTCAGATCATATCTTAATTGAAAGATGACAGTATATGATTAAAGTCAGTAAAACTGTACTTTTTCTATTCAAAATTACACAGTACTTTTTTTTTTTTTTTGCAACTGACCTATGTCTGTTGAATTACTTGGAAAACTTGCAGCTAAATACAACTGTTAGGGTGCAATCTGACAGATATTAGCTCCTTGGTGTATTCTGCCAACCATCTCTGGAGATCTCACTGTAAATAACTTTTCCCACAGCAATGAAACCACTGCCTTCAAGCAAAACCCTAAACAAAGAACAGGCCCACACTTGAACTTACCCAGACAATAAACACTTAAAACTCTCTTCTACTTCAGTTGGGGTTTTTTTAGATTAGACAACGTGTTTGACGCATTTAAAAATGGAATACACTTGCCTTCATAGACACTGGAGGATTCCATTCCTTGAAGGAGCATACATAACCACAGCACCAGTATGAAACATCCCAGCAACATTGACAAAAATCAAGACACAAAATTAAGAAAAAATTAAGAAAATTTAATGATCAAATGAGCTATATACATTGATGGCACATGACTTTGATTGTTATCCTCTCTCTATAGCTGGAAGTGTGATACAAAAATATCAACAGTCAATAGTACCTCAGGGGATGAGAAAAAACAAGCCAAAACCAGCTGTTGTTAAAGTGCATATTTGATGCAAGTTACAGCTAACTACAGGGGTATCAAAGGGTTTCAACCCATCAGACGCACAATATCGTACAGGAACATCCCAAACTAAGAGCACGGGAAACTTAGATTTTAAATAACTACTGATATTTTATGTAAGATACTCTTGCATCGCTTTCCAACATACAGTCTAAAACGTCTGACATTCTACAAGACAGAACAAATTCTGCCTTTCTATCACTCTTCATATGCATTTCCTCAAGAGATACTCAGATAAAAGTTCACTTAACTACACTCATCAGAATACTGTTTCTTAGGTACTTTACTGTTTCTTCTGCTTACTTCCTTTTTCCCTCTCAAACTCAGCTATCTGATTAAATATATTAACCAAGTTCTGAGGCAGGTTTCTTTTAGTGCCACTTTCAGTTTCTGCTGTACCATTTACAGACATTTCCTCATCTGGTTCCTCAGTTTTATTAGTCTCCTCATAACTTCTTTTCCTACTCTTATACTCACTTTCGTTTTTATGATGACTTAACACATGCCTATCACTATCGTAACTTTTATCACCTTCACGTAAGCAGGTGCTAGAACATGGTCTGTACTTTCCCACTGACTTGCCAGAATAGTCAGACCCTGCTGGAGACGTGTAATACCTGTCATACCTGTCTTGACCTGAGCCATGTTTTTTAAACTGCTCTTTTCTCCCCTCTACGTCCCTTTCTAATTTCCTAAAATAATGCATCCTGGGTTTATCATCTGACTTATGATATGGACCTGAAGAACCCCTCCAATTGGAGAAAAATCTATCTGTTTTGCCGTATTTTTCACTTTTGCTACTACTTGGCAGAGTTCTGGAGCTACTGTAAGAATCTCTTGAATCTTCAGACCTACCTCCAAAAGTGTCTTCATCATCACCTGAAGTCCTTGAAAAAGAACAGTGTCTGTCTTTCTCTTTTACCTCTGTTTTTGGACACACTAAGCTGTCCTGCCTTTCCAGCAGTTTTTCCACTTCAAAATTTTGGTTAAGAAAGGAAGCAGAGGTATCAGCTGGAGGCGAATACCACTCCTCTTTCCTAATCTGATCTTTATAATGGGAAGAAGCTCTAGATGAGCATTTTTTGGAGCTGCGGGCAGACTCTGATCTATTCCGACGCTTTTTCTTATGTTTCTTGTGATCAGAGGAAGAGGAGGAAGAAGAAATTGATATATCTGATGAAGAATCACTTGATGATGAGGAGGAGGAGGAGGAAGAGGAGGAGGAAGTTGATACTTTCCTTTTCTTCTTCAACCTAAAAAATGTAATTAACTTGTGAGATAATCTTCAGTATCAGGCAAAAATTATATGTAGAAAGCAAATCTGAACTCCCCAGTTTAGCTGAGACTGAATGGAAACTGAGCCTGACCTGGCAAGACAATTTCAAATGCCATTTCTTTATCAAAAAATTAAGATTAAACCCACTGAACAGTCTGTTGTAAAAGGCATCTCTCCCAGTTTAATATGGCATTATACTATGCAAATACTTCACATGGCAAAGTACTTTTTAAACTTCTCTTCCACATAGATCTCCATTAAAGGTTCTATGCACTAAAGGACACTGCCCACAAAAAAAATTCTGGAGGAAAAGCAGCTTACCTAGGTGTTAAGTTCTACCTAGCTTACTGCTGGGCAATCCGTTTGGAAGTGGACTGTTCATAGTTTTATCTGTGCTTATTGCCACATAATCAGTATATCGAACATAACAAAGTTACCTTTTTTCTTCTTTTAAGAGCTTACGCAATTTTTCTGCACTTGATTCTATTTTCTTTTCTTTCTGTCTCTCTTCTTTGGCAGCTTGTTTCTCCCTCATTTCCAAAGATTTCTTTTTTGAACCCAAGCATCATAAAAAAATTAAATTACATCAGAAGCGTTAACACGGGTATTTTTCCCCATGTCCCCAACCCCATTCAAATGTATAATTACACCAGGGATGTTTTACCAGGATTCCCAGATCAAGAATTAATATTGTTCAGGAGTTTGGCATTGGCCATTGAGATAATCAGGTTTACATTAAGGACCATATTGCAGTTTTTATTCCATTTAAAAAAAAAAATGTATTTGACCAGCCATTGCAGTGGTACCCGTGATCCAGCACACCATGAAGCGTGGACCCCAAAAGGTATATATAGAATATGCAAAAACCCAACAGTATTATCAACATGAAGAAAAGAAGGGGGGAAAAAAAAGAAAAAAAAAAGAGATAAAGGTTTGAGAGAAATTATCATTATTGTAGTTTACAAGTAAAACATGGCAGAACCCATTTTAAAATGTATTCAAGTTGGCCATGTTTGAATACAAACCGTTTTGTAACAATTTGACAGACCAGTTTGATGCATAGTTTACGTAAGAAATCATGTTCCAAGGGTTTGTTGGTGATGAGCAGCACCAGATGTCACATACAGCAACAACGGTCCAATTCAGAAGAAAATGCATTGGAGAAAAACACATAATCAGTATTACAGGAAAACATACTTAGTGTTGCTTCAGCCATTCTAGTACAACAGCGATAGCATGAGACTTGCGTATTAAAATACAGGTAAATGCAAAAGAGCATCTCACCAGATGAATAATCCTACTAAGAACTACTTAAGTCTAATAGAGACCAGACTTCTGCCATCTACAGCCCTAAAGAGCAGACCTCTTAATATTCAGAGTGAACAGAAGCTTATTGTTTTCAAAACTTAGCAACTATCTTAACAGATATAATAAAGGAAACCCTTAATTGCAGTTGCATAATTGCTACACAAACCAACAAACATAGCTAGCATTGTGGGTTTTATCTGCTGCATCAATGACCCATACCAGGAAGATGCTAAAAGAAAGCAAAATTTGTCTCCTACTTGCTGAGAATATTCCTCATCATTTTTAACTGAGACTGACATCTCTTTCTAAAGCAGCCAAATGTATGTAGTGCTGAAACACCAGACAACGGTTTATCTACAATGTAGTTCAGTTTTATTACAGAGATTGTCATATCTCCTCTTCCCCCTTCTTGCAACACAACCTGTCAGCATTATGGCTCCACCAACTGAAGAAGTGTTGATTAAGGCCATCTACCCCAGTGTATGTACCTCCTTACATACATGCAGAAGCATAGAACAAAACAAGCTTGCTCCTCAGTGCTCTATTTTACTCTTTGATCCTCTCTGAAAGACAACACAAGTAAAGGAGGTGAATGAAAGAAGACAGCAACTCAAGATTAGCATAGAGACCCACCAGGGCTCACCTGGGAAACATGCTGCGTGCAAGAAAACAGATAAAAACCAGCAGACAGCAGAGAAGAAAAATATTCAGAACTGCCTGCCCACCCACCCTCTACCTCCTGCTGTTTTCCTTTAAATTACTTCTTAACTTCCCCTCTCATGTGATCCTCCTGCGTGTTAGCTTTGAGTGGTGTTACTCTGTCTTTTTACAATTACTCCAAATGACAAGGATCTGGCCGGTATGATGGTGTGCAGTGTTTATTTGGCTTGCCTACATGTTTACAATTGGCATGTCTGTATTCAGAGGATGTTTTAATTCAATATTGTTAATCATGCTTGTATGATAGGATATTCTTATCCTTGCTTCAGCTGACAGAGTTATCAGGCTTTGCTCTTTCCCCATCTCCACTGTTTGGCATTTCTTTACTATCCTGTTCAAAGTGGAGTCATCAAAAGGTACCTTTCTTCTGGTAGGTACAGCCATAATGCTCACTGTAAAAGATTTACTGTGGAGAAGGGAAGCAGAGAATAAGACAAACCATCAACTTAAACTCTCCCTGTTCAAAAGATTTAATACGATTTTTGATGTTCGGTTATTGTTGTTGAGAACACTACATGAAGAGAAAGTAAAGAATCACCTGCATATGCTTACGGAGTTTTGTTAAGGCCTCTTCTGCTTCCTGAAAAGTCTCATCCAAACTTAAGGCTTTTTTATAGTAATTCTCAGCATTTAGTAGTTTGTCTTCCTCTTCCAATCTAAAATTTAAGTGATAATTCATATATAATTAAACCACAAATTTGGACATTTTTTTTTCCTTATTTTTAGCACTATCTTTCTTATTTGCATTATGACACTACCACTGCATCCCCCCAAGAGCCCATCTACCACCACAGCCCACCTCAGCAAAGAAATCAATGGTTTTTCCAACATACTATCTCCTAATCATCATCAGTACTACCATTCTTTGAAATTTCAATTCCAGTTTCAAAAATATTATCTCTCTTCTTAACACAGGACTTCGAAGAAATCGATTCCATGAATATTCAAAAGTAAAATGCTGTGTTAGAGTGGTTAACTAATATTTCAGTAGAGTAACAGAACATAATTTTGTTACAAGTATTTTCTTTTGAAAAAACCAAAACAACCAACTTAGTGGAATACATTCAAATATTTCACAAGACTTTATGCAAGCCTGGTGTCCTACCAGTGAAAGGGTATCAAGGATTAAGCCTCAAATGTTATGCCAGGATTTTAGCTGGGATGGAGGAGAAAGCGTAAGCCAACTGCACAAGCAGGTACATTTCCAACATTTTTTATTTTTAAACACATAACCAGGAAGGAAAGATGCCATTCTGTGTCTTAACTAGAATGATATTATAAACATGAGGAAAACTGTTAGCAACCAAACAAAAATACAACCCCAACACTTACTGCCCGCCTCTTTCCACAAGTGTCTGACAGAGGTATTTTCTTGCATTTCTATGGGTAGGACAGTTTTCTAAGGCAATTTCAAAGTCACCTATGGCTTTGTTCAGACTTCCTTTTGTTGCATACCTAGAACAACAGAAAAGTTGTACAGATTTTAGTAACGTTTCTCCTTCACGAGTAGAAAAAGCAATGAAATAAGCAGACTTACAAAGCTCCACGTGCTACCAGAGCTTCAACATTCTGTGGATCAATTTCCAAAGCCTTGTTGTACTCATTCATGGCTTCCACATGGCGTCCAACTTTAAAATAATCAACCCCAGCCTTCACACTGGAGAAAAATATTTAGAAAATATTATGTACAGTTAGCCTATACAGATTTTATATTGTTAATTACTCAGAAGTTATGGCTCCAAACAAGTGACAAGTAATAAAACTTGACTATGTTATGTACTTAACACTGGCATTTCAAATTAATGCAATATTGATGTAATTCTACAACAATACATTAATAGAAAATCTTGTGGCATTAGCGAGTTATTTCTGCAGATGGTGCTACTACATTACACAGTTTTTCATTTATGGAATATTTACGCACATTTCTGCCCAAAACTCTGTGTGACCTGCAACCATTAAACTGGAACAGGCTTCATTATATTCAAGGCTAAAAATCACCATTAGACCAACGACACAAAGTGAGATGGGTAGGATGGTACACACTGAAACCAGTTCATCTCAAACTTAAATAATATGAAATATAAAACCTAAGAATAAATTAATCTTTCTTCTACATTTGCCAAGAGATTAATGTATTGGTAGAGAACTTATGAGCTGAATTTCAAAAGTTTTAATTACAGGCTTTTAAAAAAAATTAAAATTTATATTTGATTTAACATTACTAGATTAATTGCAGAAAAAGTTGCTAAGTCACAAAATACTATTGTTTTAAGAAAAACACTGCTCTGTTAGCATAGAGGGCAGAAATACTGACGCTTCTTTCAGATGATTTTTTTTTTCCCCACTGATAAATTCAAGATAAGTTTTTCCATAAAAAGATCACATTTTTAGGAGAAAATTCTCTCTTACTTCTGCCTCCTCCACCCTGTAAGCATACCCACATATACAGCATAGCATAAAGCAACAGCACCTATCCAGAGCTGCTCTTCAAAATGCAGCCAGGGAAATACCTTTAACTTCTTAAAGACTGCAAGTGCACTTGTTAAATCTACAGTTTCCAGCTTAAGTGGCATAACAAGCAGTGTTAGGTCATTCATTTCCATTATAAAATGGAAAATTGTGTATTTGGTATTATCACAAACCTTCCTCTCATCTCATCAATGGGCCAGCATATTATAAATATTCTAAGAGGTTCTTCCTTAAACCTGACACATATTCTGGAACTGAATCTCGAGACTTTATCTATCATGTACCCACTTGGGAGTTAAGGTTACTTTCAAGATGATCTTCCTGGTTACACCACTACACATGTGGTAGAAAAGCTGGTTCAATGGGTATTCTTTTAAGAAATATAACCTGTAACCTAATCTAACCTAATGACAAACACTGACAAGGAAACGTATTGCATACCATTTCAAGGCCCAAGATGCAGACTGCTTTTTCCTCAATGCAGGGGCAAAATCTTCTTCACTGAAATTTTTACTTTAAGGCAAAAAACAAACAAAAACGTGAAGTTGGTCTTGTGAGTCTATATCTACAACGTAGTTGAAATAAGCTGAAATATTATTTATGCAATGCCTTACTGCTCTCCCTCAGTCAGGAAACTTCTTTAATTTTCTGAAATCAGTTTTCCCAGTCCCATTCTAAAAGTGCTGAACTGAAATAGTACAGCTGCAGTACATTTAACAAATATATACCATATTTACATCTGCTTTGTGGCCTAATATAGGGCTCACAACATCAGCCACTGCATATGTTTGAGCCTGTTTTGCTAAAGAGGTCAGATCTATTACTAAAATAAACACTGGGAATGAACATCTGACAGAAAACACTAAGACTTAAAACACCCTGCACTGCAATCCAAAGATACTGACAAGATCCAAGCAATACATTTCTAAAGTATTTGGTATCAAACATTCTGTGTGAGAGAGCATCGTGCTCATCCAGAGCTATGGAATTTCAAATGTACATTTCTTATTCTAGAGGACTTCACTTTTAAATATTTAAGGACACGTAAGCTGCAGTCATGTAAATCAAAATGAAAAAGGTTTAAGTATAAGTGGTCTAGGACTTCCACTCACAAATCTATTTCAGTGGATTAGAATAATCTCCACAAAGCTATAGGATAGGCACAATGTAAAAATCACTTACATTTGAAGACTTCTCATCAAAGACGGTGGATTTGATTCACTTAGTCCTAGTTTTTCTGCTAAATATTCAACTAATGATGGATTAGCGAATCCTGGGGAACGATGCAAAACCTCTTCAAATGTCTCTGCTGTATTAGCAACTTCCATGCTTCGCCTTGAAAAAAGCACCAGTGTATACAAGCACCTCACAGACACTGTACACAGTTTGATACTTAGAATAAAAGTGCCTATATTGATATTTATTACTGACCACAAGCTGTTCTTTTACAGGCATATGTTTTCCTATTATTTAGCAACCCTTATATCCTTTAGTCCAACTGAGCTTTTGAAACCCATTTTGACACCTGTCTAGGTATCTCCAGGACATACAAAAGCATTACAAAAATTAGAGATAGCTGGGTTCTTCTGCCTTCTAAGGGTAATTTTAAGATTCTAAGAATGTCATATTCCAGCCTGCCAAGGTTTTTGTCTCTTGGTGGTTTGTTTTTTTTGTTGTTGTTGTTGGGTTAAGGGGTTTTTTGCTGCTTGTTTTTTGTGTTTTTTTTTTTCCACACAGTCCAACAGTGACAGATACTTCACTTTGCTTTCTGCTTTCATTACATTTTGGGAAAGATGCTAAAAGACCATCTATACCTGACATACCCCCCAAAAAAGTACATTAAGAGACGAACAACAGAAAGAATGTAGTCAACCAATTAAACCAGAAACACCACAAGTTCACAGAGCAGTCTGTCAGAGATGCTCTTCAGACACACTAAATACACCTTGCAAGTACAGTCCAATAATGTATTCTTACCTGTAATGCAATGGGAAGTCATCAGAAGTAATTACACCAAGCGTTGTACTGGAAAGGTTGGGTGGAAGAGCTGAACTATAAAGCGATGTTGTGAGCTTCTCATGGTAACGATCAACATCCTTGATGGCAGCTACAGAAACAAAGAAAGTTAAGGTAAAATTACAGAAATGTCTCAAAACCAAGAAAATCAGATTCCTGACAACTTTTGCAGCTACTTGCCTCGAATAAGGTCTCCAGTTTGATAATAAGATAAAGGATCTCCATGGTTGCTTTGAGAAGGCACATCTCTCAAAGGACAAAGAGCCTACAACAGAAAAAAACCAGCAATATCGTAAACAAAGCCAAAAAGGGTTTTTTTTTCTCCCCAAGATTAAGACAGAAGATTAGTTTAATCTCAATGCACACAAGAGCTGTGACAGTTAAAAGCATGGCTTGGTTGAAATAAAAATTTATGCATTCAAAAATTTTGAACTCAGAAGTAATATTGATTACAGGTCATGAAAAGAAGTGTTTGCTGATCCAGCACAGCATCATAAGCTGTCCACAAACTCAGACCCCCACACACCATCCCAAAGCACAGTTTCACCTTTACATATACCAGCTCATTAAGAGATTGTAACTTTATTTTCTACTTTTTAGGTTAATGAACTCAGAAGCAAAGCAAGACAATGCCAACTAATACATTAAACAGTTACTGCTTATCTAGAATAAAATATTGATCAAAGCTACAACTTACAGTGATTTCTAAGTCTGAAATCTCCCGTATGACGCCACTTCCCAGACAAATCAACACCATGAAAAAGCCAAATTCACGAATAGAAGTAATCCTCCCAATCACGATATCACCACGTTCAATGTCTCGAAAAAATAATTCTCTCCTCTCTTCCCTGGGAACCTCCATGAACCGTTCCAGGGGCGGCATAACAGCGTAATACTCTGCAACACGAGACATTCACAGTTACAAAATGACCAAGCTGCTACTTAAAATACTTCGCGACAGCAAAGCATGATAAAATCTGATTTGTTTGTACTAACAAGAAGTTTTGGCCTATAGAAAGCAACAGCAAACATGTTCACCCTGTTGTTAAAAAGACTCCTAGTTTAAGTGCAGCATCCTTAGAGCACCCAGCAGGCGTTACAGGGACGCCTTTCCAGGGAAGCCGCGCCTCACCCTGCCCAGCCTTACCTTCATTTTCTTCAATGGTGTCGGAGAGAGGCCCATTGGGTTTCCACGAGTGAGCAAAGAGCAGATCAGCTTTTTTGGCGATGAAGCGCTTTATCTCGGTGTCAATGCTCGCCCTCTCTTTCCTAGGGGAAGGAGAACCCGGTGAGAAACCCCCCGCGGCCCCCTCACGGCTCGCTCCCCTCGACC
>NW_020799110.1:9010099-9024899 GCF_003259725.1 Athene cunicularia | reverse complement strand
CTGGGCTTACGGCGTGCTGCGAGAGGGAGGGAGGGAGAAAAACCAAAACCCACGAGGTAAAAACGACACAGACGGCCGGCAGCGAGCGGCTGTCCCGCGGCGGCCGTGTCGGGAGGGGGCGCTGCGCCCCCGCCCTGCCGCAGCCCTGCGCGGGGCTCAAATCCAGGTGTTGGAGAGAAGAGGCGGCGCCGCCTCACTGCGGGGCGTTTCCCGCCACCTGCGTTTTTCTGGACGTTAGCTGGAGCGTACTTGTTTCAGAAGGTAGAGATGAGCCTTCAGGTCTGAGGAAACGCAACGCTCCGGAGGCTCTCGATTAGTTCTCAGTTCTTAAATGTTGGCGGTAAATAACCACAAAGAAAATAAAGGAAAAAGCACCACGGACGCCACGGCTGCCGGGCTGGAGCTTGCCCTGAGGGTGACGAGGGGCTCACGTCTGAGGTGAATGACCACGATGTTCATAACCCGTTCCTTTGAGCTGCCCCTCGGACAGGCTTCCCTTCAGAAATTCATACAACTGAAACAAAGAAGAGTGCGAGAGACACGTTCTGGCTTTGTTTGTCAGAATAGCTGTACTGAAACAAAGGGGGAAATGGGCAGCTGTGTCAGGAGAAGGTAATGCGCTGAGAGTGTAGCTGAGCTGTTAAAATAGGCCTAACGCAGGATTCGGTGGTTCGGTTCACCAGCACTATCTTTAAATGCTAAAAAGACACTTGACTCAGGAGGCTCTTCATGCTAATCA
Source organism: Athene cunicularia (assembly GCF_003259725.1). Lineage (NCBI taxonomy): Eukaryota > Metazoa > Chordata > Aves > Strigiformes > Strigidae > Athene > Athene cunicularia. Next base: position 9,024,160 of record NW_020799110.1, on the reverse strand, counting down.
CCTCTTGTAGCTAATGGAGAAAGGTGCTTAAAACCAGCTGGAGTTAATCCAGGCCTATTACAAACAACACAGTTTTTCAGTCCCCAGGAATACTTTGTCCCTGGCATTGCATTTAATAATTAATTTTTAGAGGCGGAGGGGCAGGGAAAGGAAAAGAAAACCCACTGCAAACAGCATAATGTCACTTCTACCCTCAGTACAATGTTGAAGAAAAAATAGCAATCTGGCTGTCAGCAGATCAGTGACACAAACTCCTCTAGGAAGCAGCATGACTGAGAGGGCAAGGATCCTATCAAAGACGCTGGTCTCAGAAGCTCAGTTCAAAGCCAGCAGGGATATCACTGGTATAGCAGACTTGGGGAACACACTAGAAGGGCAAATTTATATTATATTTTCACTTCATGTCCCCCTGTTTTAATATAACAAAAGAGAAAGGAGGCATAACGCTTAGTATGTACTGAACCGCTGTCAGGATTCTGATTAAAGTCTTCCCGATCTATGTAAGACCAGGTGTATACTTAGGTTTCTGGTTACCATGGTGGAACAAAACCATGAACGCTAGATGGAAATTTCTTGACATTAAGACTGATTAGAGACAGATTGACATGGAAAGGTTATTGCACCTGCAAAGATCTGGTGCAGGAAAGGAGCCTTTCCTGGGTGAATCACACTGCAAGTGCAATGTCCTGAACTGCACAATTGCAAATAATGGCAGTTTTATTTGGGGAATGGTATTTTGAGGAAGAGTAAATTTGTGTTGCTTAGCAAATACAAAGAGCTAGCAATAAAAAAAAAAGTTGTTTGAAGCACAAACTCTGCTTGTGTAAGCATTTCTGCAGTCTGCAGATATACACACATATGTGCAAGAAGTAAGGCATTATAAATACATACTTTAAATGTTTTTTGGCTTCTGGACTTAACATACAAGCAAAAAATCATGGCAAAAGCTGAACCACCTATAATTATGGACTCTTCTTACAGTTTCTGTAAGTAGAAATCAATTGCATTGTAGGAAATTCAGCCGCATCATATTAACAGAGAATGTAGATGTGTCTGATCATGAGGGTTAACTTCCTGTTTAAAGTGATCCTTTCTTTAACTGGGCCCAACAGGTTCTGAAGCTGTCTTAATCAAATAAACTAAAATACTCCAAATAATTTAATCTTCAGAAATATCTTTGCCAGAGCAGGGTATGTGAGCATGAACTTGTAACTTTATTTTCTACTTTTCAGGTTAATGAACTCAGAAGCAAAGCAAGACAAATGCATATTGTGCACTGTTCCCCCTCACTCAGGGCACACGCAAGACTTTGCTATCCCTTTCTCTCATGGGACACTGCCTGGGTATCTCCTGTGCTTTCAAAAATATCTCTGCATGTTTTCAGTGCTGTAATTTTTTTTTTTTCTTTTCAATTTTTGCTTGTTTTACTTCAATTACCCAAAAGGAAATAGAAGTCACCACAGTTCAGGCAGGGATAATGCTAAATGAAACAGTATGGAATAAACCCATGGGTATATATATACAGCTTACGAGAGCTGAGGCCTGAGGAGGGGGCATGCTCCATACACTACGATGTCATTAATCCTCTGTTCTTTTGACTTAGTTGCTGCCTGGATGAATAGTGCTTCATCCCATATGCTAAATAAACAAACAGGCTAGGCAGGAAGTGTCCTGATTCTGCAGGAAAAAGTGATACAAGTCACCACATCACCCTACTCAAAAGAGGAGCATTCCAGATACTCTGGGACCAGACATGTCTGAGTGAGTTTGATGTAAATTTTCTGACAGTTTAGGTCAATGCACGATAAAAGGCAGCTCCCCAAATCCATCATGCAGCCTGTAACTCCCACAATACAAAGCTTATGAATTTACACCAAGCTAGCTTTGAACCCAGGGTCAAACTTGCAGCGACAGGGTCCCTGAACAACCCAAAACTGATAGGCATGATGGAATTTCAAAGTGGATATGTGAAATACTAAGCAGATTTTCATCAAACTCCAGTAAGCACAGTTTGAATGCAACAAGGTCAAACTGCTTTTCAAGTGTTCCCGAGTATCCAATATCAGTGGTAAAGCTTACAAAATCCTTTCCTTCATGAGATTTTCTTGTGTCAAGAGCCACAAGATCATGCTTGTCAAAGTATTATTTTCTGCAAAGTTTAGGTGGATTTGAGATAAATTTTAGCCAATTGCAAATGGGAGAGAGATGTTTTAACTAAATATGTTCTTTGGGCAAAGAAAGACAAAACTAATAGTACTAATGAGAATTAACATGTAGAGCTGTACTTCCAGCTGTGTTGTCAGATTTTTGGCAAATTCTGCCAAAAGCAGTCCTGCTGCCCAGACTTTCTTTTAATTTACAGAGCAGCAAAGGGATTGTTCAAAGACGACATGACACTGAGATACTATATTAGCTCAAGAGTGATGAAGGGAAGTTCAGCACAAAATAATTGCTAGACAGTAGCTCTACTTTGAGGAAAACATTATGTCTGCAGGCATAAGCACCAAATATGATGGAGGGGGTGTGAAAACAACACCAGTCTCAGAGTGATGAAACAACCCAAGCCATGCCCATTCAAGCATTTCCTTTTTTAACAAGGTCATTGTTAAGTCCAACTTTGGCATGGTCTGTGAGACAGAGTACGGTTTCAGTGACACGTAGACTCACCTGGAGATACGCTGAGCACCTGCTTATGGTGTCATGGACCTTTGCACTTCTCAGATTTCTGGAAATGTGTAGACAAAGAATAGTCTGTTGCATGTAATATGCAGAAACGGACTGTGGAAAAAACAATTAGACCCTATTGAAATACATCAGAAAGAATAGTTAAGAAACATCAACTGAGAACCCCCTCTGACTTCTGGCGATTTCTGTCAAACCGCAGGCAGTGGCACTGCTGAGCCTTTGTATGGCTGGAAGGATTACTGCTTGTGCACTTAGTGCAGCATTTTGTGCCTGCAGATTAGTGACAAGTGTTTGAAGGTTTCAGGTGAGGCTGAAAGTGTTACTGAAGGAAACACTGGTATTGACTTTTTTTTTTTTTTTAACCTAAATATGAAAAACAAGCTGTCATGAATGAAGGTTTGCTTATTTGACAGGAACACCAGTCAAGCAACTTAGGGGTAATCATGACACAGACAATATGTATACACCCACCTGTACAGTTTGCAACACATCTAGAAATCCTGCCTACAGAGCAAATTCTTATGATACATGAGGGACTCAGCAGAAGGTATGCCAAGCAGACAGATTTTTGTGGGTTTTTAATGAATTTTCCAGCTTCTAACACACCATAGATTGATAGCATCTACTGCTTTATAGCAAGGGAGATTCATCCTGGTTTCTGAGTTTTAGAATAAGTCATTGCAACTTACAGTCAGCATCACAACTTTCCAGTCAGCAAAGTGGATCATTTTCTTACAACCCCAAATTATATTTCCAGCATATAGAAAAATACAGTGAGAATATTTGATCTCAAGTCTGCAAGCACTACAAGGAGATTTTAACTTTAAGCATACAACTACTCCTAATTATTGTCTCTTATCCATAGTAGAGCAGTATTCATGTTTTCATTGTGAAATTCTTTCTCCAGCAATTGTCATCTTTCTAAATTGTCACATCACATATATGAACTTTCAAAAGATGTTCAAAGAAGTCTCTAAAGTAGATCTAAAGTAGATCTAAACTGGTTGGAGTTCTAGTCCTGGTAAAACAACCTAGTTATTCTTGTATCTCAAGGTCAGTTGCTCTAACATTGTATTTGTGCAGAATGTGTAAAAAATACTGTCTAAAGAGCAATTAACAAATATCAGAAGTTGTTTTCTTAATTGCTCGCAATGAACGAGGCATGTAAGCGTTGTCACAAACTAATTAGCAGCCTCTTAATTTCTTTAAAATTTGTCACTGTTTAAACTACACTAAAATAAAAATGTTGAAACTGTTTTAATTAACTCATGAAGAGTTAAACAGTTGGCAGCTTCACAATACAGATGAATTGTCTCTATGTTTGCTTCCATTTAATGCATGAGCAGACCTTTATTTAAAACAAATAAAATGTATCAAAAATTAGTTTTGTCCTAAGCAGGTGAAGCTCACATTAAGGTTGGTGTGATGTGATTTCCAAATAATTTTTATCTCAGTAAGGATTGTCTGGAAATACAGCGATTAACCAATACTTTTGCAAATAGAAAGAGATGTTAATTCCAGCATTATGTGGATGTTGTAATACCAGTAACTAACAGCCATAGGTAGTGACCCTCATGCGTAGACATTCATTAGTCTCCTGACAGATAAGGTTTGTTTTCAACAACCATAAGCAGAGGCCAAATGGAATACTGAAATGCCAAACTGGTGCATGTATATGATACTTGTTTGTTTAATCATTTGGTGTTCCTCACAGTGTTAAATCCAGAAAGCTGGACTGATTGACAAGTAAATGAACAAGTCATGAAAAAAAATTATATCTGCTCTGAACTTCATAATTACCCTTAGGTTTATAACGTATTATTAGAGGTTTCCAATTCATATCATAAAACTTTTAAAATCTGTAAGTCAAATATGTTGCTTGGTGTTCCACTCTGCCTTTTGGCTCAGTGAACAAGTTACAAAGACTGAGACAGAAACAACTGCCCCTGTTTTTAATGAGAAATTTAGTCCCTCTGATGGATTTTGGATGGAGACTTTGAGGGCTCCCATTGACTTCAGCAGGTTTCAGGTCAAGCATGAAAGTCAGAAGTCAGTCATTAAGCTTTCTGTGTTTGCACTGCTGCCTACAATTAGGAAAGCATTAATCACAACACATCAGTGCAATCAAGTGTCAAAGTCCAGACACTGTTTAGCTGGGGCTATTGAAATGTAAGTAATATACATCTGTTCATTTTCTCTAGATTCTTGTCTTATTAAGGCAGTTGAACTCAAATACATAATCACAGGAAACAGAAGCTCTGAAACAAATGAAAATCTAAAGCAGAATCAAGAAAGGAGGAGGTAGCTTGAAAAGTGAAAAAGAATACTTCTGGGAAAGAAAGATGTGTATGTGTGCAGACAACAATCATGGACTTAGAGTAGGAGTAAGGGACCCATGTTAAAAGTACAGCATGAGCCAGAATTTCTCTCTTAAAAAAAAAACAAACAACAAAACAAACAAACAAACAAACAAAACCCCAACAACCTCTAATATTGTGTCCCAAATCAAATGCAGAGACAAGCTGAATTGAAAATTATGCATTCCATTCATCTTTCTTCTGTAGCATGTTCTATGACACTGATACCAAATTCTGTTTTTAAAGGTATTGGCAGCTGAAGTCACAGAATGGTTCTTAAGAAGCTTTCAGAAAACATAGAAGCAGGTTAGATATTTACAAATACCTTTGCAAATTCTGCCCTAAGAAAGGATAATAATTACTACCACAAATTAAGTTCTTGCATATGCAAATTGAATTATTTGCTGTTCCAACTAATTACAGATGTAGCTCTGTGCTGTGTTGATTGTAAGGAATAAACACACTGGTGTTTAAAACTCCCCTCTTGTAATTGTGATGATCTGATCCTCCTAAAACTGGCAAATATATACGTGAGGGACTGTGTGTCATGTGTAGGAGAACAGTAAGTGGGAGAAAGAAATCCAGATTTTTCCATCTGTACAAAATGTCAACATACTGTCTATAAAAAGCCATCAACAAAATCCTTATAAGCACAATTCAGTCTGGTCAAATTCTAATCTGTATCTTCACTGACAGTGAGAGTTAGTCAAAGCTAATACAATGTTTCCTTAAATTGAGAACTTGGAAAGAATGATGTAGCACTTTCAAAAATGCTATAAGGCTTGGTTAGTACTAGATAGCATACACACAATCAAAAGTTTAAACAGAAGGTTAATAATCCAGAAGAAGGCTGTTCCTGAAAAGTAACACTTCAGGCAGATGTGATTGAACTGTCTTGTTGGCCCCCACTGCCAGAATGTGCCCCTGACAAATTTAAGTGACAGCTAGGGAAACAGATTATTGTCAGGTCGTTAAATGCAGTGTTCTGTTATTTTTTATCTTTCACTTCGCTAACTTCCTTTTTAATCTCATAATGCAGATTTAGTGTTTTGCTTCTCTACAACTGAAAAAAGTCTGCCTTGTGTTAGGAGTGATCACAAAGTACATCTGAAAAATACAAGGAAAAGTTTTTCTTCAAAATCTGTGAATTCAAATAACGGTAAGGCATCCAAACAGCATTTTGGGTCCTGCAATCCAGAAGAGGTTTGGAAATTTAAAAATGTGAGAAGTGTTTCTCCGTAGACTGCAAGGGTCATTTTGACATTGATTGCCAAGATAAAAGGAAAATTCTTCCCTAACCAGAGTGCCCTAACACGCCTTCTTGTCAGGGGTGGGCAGCAGAGAAACCATTTACAGTATCAGGTGGTCAGAAACTATCTAGAGTCTTTGCAAATCATTTGTTGCAAAGTGCTGTCAAAAAAACCCCAACCCAACAAGAAGTAAAGGGAGGCTATAGGACAGGAAAATTATAGGGGAAAAGTAGATTAAGATACATAGTATCTTCAGTGATGGCAGATGGAGGTATCAAAATATAACGAGCTATAATGAGAAGTCTAAAATACTGTAATTGCAGGCTCTGAGCAATAGTAGGTTCCTGTTGGTACCTAAAATGGGACATAATCCTCTGTATTCTACTTCAGAAATTGCATCTCGCACAGCTGGGAAATGAAACAGTCATTTGGTCTCTTTAAGAGCTACGTTAGAATCCAGAAAGAGCAGGAAAAAGCATCAGCTTGGCTAGTATGATATACAAATCTTTTTTTCACAGGGAAAACATACTATTGCCTTCATGCTTTAAAATAATGATCATAGAGAAGAAAAATACATTGTAAAGTAAAGAGTACAAGAGCTGTTTAGCTTCACTGGTACCAGGATGGAAATGCAGACACTTTTTTGTAATTTAGCTGGAAAAAAAGAAGGAAGACCATTACTAGTGAAAATCTCTGTATTTAGGTAGAAAAACATACAGCATAAATCGTTTACATTTTCAGTAGGGAGCATCCTTTGGTGCATCAAGCTGTCATGCAGCTTAGCAGCATGACACATCTTAGTGATTAAACGCCGGCTCCGTGGCAAAACCCAAACCAAATGAATTTTTCAGTGGAGAAAGCTGCTGTTCTCTTATCTTGTACAGTGGCTCTCACAACTGAAAAGACACAGCAACAGGAAGGTAGAAATTAATCAGCAGGTAAGCTGTAGTTCAAACTTACCACTTCACAGGGTATCTCCATCTACCTTCAGTCTCACTCATCTGTTTGGGCAAAATACACCATTTCTTTAAAGTCTGGCTTCAGTTGTTGACTATGTGACATGCTGGACCTTGGAACCAGTTACTCAGGTACACCTGTGTGTGGAAGGGAAGCTGAGCAGGGTGGGAGCACAACAAGGAGGCTGGTGGGAGCAGTTACCCCGCCAAGGAGCTGGGATGTCGAGCGGCACGTCAGGGTCAGACACAGCGCAGTGATCACCTGGTGAGTCCTCAGTGACGAGGCAGCTCCAGGTCCAAGTTTGGAGGTCAGAGACTGGCCCAGGCACAGCTGCAACATGGCTGCAAAGTAACATGGAGAAAGCCATTGTAAACCCTCATCTTAAAAGTAAATCCCAAGGGGAAGAAGGGGCACGCCTTCACTTCTAGTTTTCTTCGCAGTCAGAAAAGGAGCCCACTGAACCCCTTAACTTAGTCACCTAAACTCCAGAAGGGCACGTACTCCTGTCCCTGGCACAAACTCAGTCTTTGCACTTTGACCAACACAAAAGCAGTTGTAGCATGTGGTACAGGTCCACTTCATCATGCAGGTGCCTTGTCTGTGACAACTCAGCCAGTCTGAACAGCAGAATTAGCTGTATTTCTTGAGAAGTTCACACTTTCTTATGCCTCAGCTTGTTCACTATTACCAGTCCCACCAGTATGTTGCCATCTGAAAAGTCAGCTTAGGTTTACTTCAAATGGTACAAAAAAGTATTATCTTCTTGGGTGACTTATATCCACCTTCTTTATGCTGTTTGCAGTTCCAGAGGGGTCACATTCAGCAGCTGACCATGAAAAATACTGTCCTTAGGATCAAAGCTACTGGGAGTTCAGTGCAGGAGCCGCAGTCACATGGGGGCTGATGAAATGCATGCACTAACACTTTGACAGGATAGTGATTATCCTGTAGTTTAATAATAAAATGTTAATCATCTTAGAGTCATTATTCACTCCCAGGCACACACTGTACTCCCATATTGACATTAAAAAAAAGAACCAACAAACACACCAGAGGACATTTCTACAGGGCAAAACATACTTGAAAACTAAAAGGATCTTGTCAGAAAAAATGGTCTCTTCATCTGTTCTGGAACACAAAAGACACAGAAAGGTGGTGTACTTTTGTGCTACTTTGTGCTAGTCACCCAAATGACTTGGCATATAATTGCATAGCCTTTTATTCACTAAATTTAATAATAATGTGAATGTAAAAGTTAAACTTAGTCTTGGCATCATATCAATACACTAGGGTAGCATCAGCAGACTTCTCCCACACCAGTATCTTACTGGGTTGCAAAGGTTCCTGTGGGAAATCTCTCTTTGATTCATCTTTAGGTGACACACCTAATTGTTACTTCCAAGAGAGTTGTCAGTGCCAGGTGCAGCAGTAGCTTTTAGTATTTTTTATCTGCATCATCTGTGATTTGAGGTTGCAGCTACTTTCATAGATGCTACCAAACAATCCAGAGGGTTTTAATTTTATCTGAACCTGTCTGAACTACAGGTGGGATATGAGTACTGTTGGAGGCTACAATAAGGGTTTGATTTGGGCGTTGTCAGTCTGCGGATATTCCTTTAAAGTGTGTCTGAGTTCAGTGAACCCATCTAGCCTATCAGGAGACTGCTCCTTCCCATGGAAGCAACTGAGCCTGTTTAGTGAAGATAGTCCCACTGGCACAATATGGCTAAAGGAGAATGAGAAAATCACAGTAAGGAGCTTTGCCCATAGGCCAAACAAAGACAGTAAGGCACTTAGTGCTCCCGTAAGAAAATTCCTAAGGACCAGAACAGAAAGTCATTAAGTTGTCAAAAAGTAAATCTGGAAGGACACAATCTGCAAATTCACAAACAGCAAAGACATTATTTTAAAAATTTGTGTTCACTTTAGAGTTAGTTATAGAAAAATGTTAGTTGCTGTAGTTTATATTCTAATACAACCTGACCTACGAGTTTAAAAGTCTTTTGGGAGTACTCACTCAGGCTCATCTTGGAGGCTGGTCTGGTCCCAGGTCCTGTCATGGGTCTGAACTGCCTTTGGAGTTCGCTGTACCCCAGGCAAGCACTAACAGCCAGCCCCAGGCCCTGCTGCTGCTTCACAGGGCACATACAGAACGCACTGATGTTAATGCGAGTTTGTGAGAAGGTCATGTCCTGATGCAGAGAGAAATAAATTAGTCGCTGAAATATATTCAGTCAAGACTTTGCCCAAGTCTTCAAACAATGAGGTTTAAATAGTTCCTGGGAGAATTTAACACTGTATAGTTCATTTCTGTATCAGAGTTTTTATCCTAGTATCCAGCCTACATTTTAATTTCTTCCTTCCTTCTGCCTCAGAACACCCTAAATAATTGCCCTTCCTTCTTGCTCCTTATCCCATTTGTAGATTGTTGGGAAGTTTTTTGATTCTCAATCACTTAACCTTCCTTTCAGCGACTTATAAATATTGATCCATTCCAATCTACCCTCTTTTGTCTCTTCAAAAATCCCTCAGTAGTTATTTTTTGCTGTACAGTAAATGACCTTCAATTTGTTTGTTGTAATGAGCTACCTAGAAATGCATGTATTCTATCAGAGGTGTATGGAGATGAACAATTACCTCCTTATTCATATTGCACGACCACAGGCACTCCAACAATTTCTCAGTCCTTCACATTACTGCTTTCCAGATTTGTCCACAGTAAGTATGTACAACTTTATTTTTCTTGAGATAGATTAGCTGGCATTTTTCCAGGTTGAATCCAATTTTTGTTGCATTTCATCAAGTTTTTAAGACTTCCAAGAAACAGATTAATTCCCAGTTACTTTCTATCATTTTTTTTCATAACTCATCCAGAGCGCACTCAAAGCACAGTCAGAAGATTTCATTAACATGTGAGTTACTTCTTTGTCCAGGTTATTAGTGACCATATTTTCCCAGGAGCTACCAGTGATCTCTACTGTACAATTAGTCACCTTATTCTAACCCAGTATTTGCCCATTTATCATGGATCTTGATGTTACTCTTAAGTCAGCATTAGCTTTAGGAAATAAACAACTGTTTGGCTTACATTAAAAGGTATCATATTGATTGAATCATATTCCAGGAAAGGAGATAACTGCAATTTTGGTGTATATATGCACAGATTATATTTATGAAAATGAGTATGATTCACTGCAGAGATTAGAATTTTATATTTCATACTCAAAATTATTTCTGTCAGGTTCTAGTAATGTGGTAGATACCTCAGCCACTCCTGCCTGCAGCAATAGCTCGTGCAAGCTCGCAGCCTTAGACATTATTATAACACACTGTGCAACCATAGTATAAACTGCCCTGGATGGTGAACTGAAATCTTCAAGAAATTTCTGCAAATTCCTAATAAAAATTTTGTCTCAGTAGTCATAGAATTACTTTTGTTTAATATCTATATACGAAAGAAGCCTGAAAGTCTGTTTGAGCGAGTTATTCCTAGATCAGTTGTCTGTTGAGAAGAAATTTTCCTTCTGCATTCCAGCCAGAGCAAATTAGATGCTATTGAGCTTTTGGAAGCAGAGCCCATAGCCACCTGCATCTTTCTGGCCTTAGTCTAAGTCCTTTTTTGGATTTAGACAAATAAGACATCATGTAGAAAAATCCCACTGTTCAGGGCTTACAGCACCTGCAAAAAACATCTGGTTATTGCTATTTAGCTAGAGCTCAGAACCTGTTCTTTTCTGTCTCCTGTGTTTCCTCAAGCTTGTCCTCACAAAAGGTCACAGAATAGAAGAAAGTCCTCTCTTTTGTGACCCTTGTATAATCCTATTGATTACTCTGTGTTCAACCCAGTTAATTTTGATTTACCTTTTATGATTTGTTTTCCTCAAAGTTAATAAACCTGTGCTAACCATTTTAGTTCCAGCTATTATTTGTTTGTGCCAAACCACAGGGGAGAAAAATGAACACTGATCTCCTGTGTTGTGACTCTAAGCAATGCAGCACAGAAATCCCAGCCCACGGCATGGAAAGCCCTGATGGCTTACATGGAGCTGGAGGCAGCTGCAATGATGCTGGTGGATTGTGCAGCTGCTCCTGGCCCACGACCACACTGGGTGCTACCTGTGGTTGGTTCATGTCACCCCGTCCCCTTTGGAACACCTGCCTTATGGCCTGACAGGCAATTCAGCTTCAGTTTGATGAGCTCTCTGAGCTGTGACATAATTCAGGATCTACGCATCAATATACAGTCTGATCAAAGATATATCTTTCAACTTTTATGCCTTTTACACAAAAATCCTGCAGGCACCTTTCTATGGCAATAGGTGCACTGTGGGGAGAGCCCATCACTACTGCTAACCAGCCCTAGGACATTCAGACAGTGCACACATCGCTCAGGTCTGGACAGCAATGTAGCTGCTTTGGTGTGATGCCAAAGCTGAGGTAATATCACCTCAGACTCATTAGTTCAGGAACATTGTGTTAGAGAAGTTACACTGCTCTCAATTTCATTGTGTGGTGTAGGTGTGCCCTTCACCACACCTGTGCATGGGAAGTTCTCTCCTGGCCGGCACCTCTTCTGCTATTGTACCTTTTTTGGTCAAATGTGACAAGAGAACCTACAGATCACACCACATGCAAGCAAAAGAAATCAGGAGAGATCAGGATATATGACAGTGTAACTTGTAAGCCTCTGGACCAAGCATAGGTTTAAGTGATGTGCTGAAAAGGGATGTACTGTTAAGCAATGGTGTCTGCATTCTCTTGTGACCATCCCCTGAGTGTATTTTCTAGTGTTCTTGGACCTCCTCGAAACATGCTGAAATCTCCATGAATTCTGAAATCTCCATCACTCTCCACAAGGTTTTGATAATATTGATATAGGAAGGTCATAATTTCATGATAGCAAAGTGAAGTCACAACACTTAGGGCAGCAGGGAATTTAGCCGAAATGCATTAGTTCACAATTACATTTTCAAAACATTTACAGGAAACTGTAGCCATGCCTAATGACATAAAATTTGGTGTTCCCTTCTGTACAACCTTAACGTTATCTCTAAAATCCAGTTCCAGTGGATATCTGTATCATCTGTACCTTTTTCAGCCAGCTGTTACTTCAGGTCTCTGAATTTGAGGCCTGTGGCTTAGAGCAAAAGAAACGTTTGAGAAAAGATACTCTGAGAAGTATGGTATTAGATTGCAAAGTACGGCTGAAATTTATCACACTGTGGCCTCCATGTTACCCTTACTTCAGCTAAGGCAAACGTTTTTCCAAGGAAAATAAACACGTAACTAAAGGTCCTGTACCAGTATGATTTTTACTGGATTTGTAGCAGAGAGAAAGAACAATATATAATTGCTGACTGACTCAAAACCAGCTTCAACTACAAATAATAAGAAACAGGTTAGAGCAGGGTGTCGTGCCTGGACATTTTGCCAGGCAGCAGATCAAACAGCTCAGCTCTTGACAGAGTGCAGCTTTCCTTTGCCTGCTGAGCAGTGAATTCAGGAGACATTTGTGAGTCACTGGCCAGTTCATCTTCACAAACCATTAATGTCACACCTGAACTTTCAAGTGCCACAATGGAAACTGCTACTATTAAAAAAAGAAAAAAATCCAACTGAGAACTTTCCTGTTTCTCAAAGTATAGTTTTGTTGTACTTTTCAGAATGTGCATTTCAGGTGATTGACAGGCCTACGTTTGACATGAGTTTGGGTGGAAAAAAAAAATCTATATAAAAGCTCTTAAAATGTTCTCTTACAGTTATTGTTCCACTGAATAAATATTTTTATTATGATCAAGCATCAAATGCAAAGTGCTGTTTCCTAAGCGCTGAGTGCTTTTAAATTTTCTTTTATTGAAAAAATTAGGACAGCTGTTGTAATTTCCCAGTTCCCCAGGGAACTAATGCATTTTACTCCAGAGAGAAGTACAAGGACCTAAAGCTCTATAGACATGTATTTTAAAAACAATTTTACTCACTGATTTTGTGCCTTAAGGAGTCCAGAGTTCAGAACAGCCTTTTGTGGGCCACAACAATGAAGATACCAGCCAGTGAAATTTATAAATCTACTATTAATTGCTCGTGCTTCTATGCCTGGACTCTAATGCATAATACTTTGAATCACATATCTAGCAAGGTCCAAACTAAAACATGCCAAAGAGGAGGAGGAGGAGAAATCATCATATAGGGATAAAGAGCCAGACACTCACCTGGCTGCCAGCTCTCCAAGGCTCTGCCGATTGATCAGCGAAACCTAAGGCTGAGAAGGGTAAACTGCAACTCTACTGCTGCTATTCTTGATCCCTCTTGTGTCACCAGGGCACTATTTATCTCCGGAACAGTCTTGTTAATGCTGGCTCCCCAGCTGTGAAAAGCAGGCAAAGATGCGAACAAGAGCTCAGCTCTCTCTTGCTCATGAGCAAACTCTTCACAGATTCCCAGCTCCTCGGATCTAATTATAGTCAAATATTCCCTCTCCCCTGAAGGTGCAGAGGGATGGAGTAAATCTTACCTGGCTCAGAGCTAGAATTTGACAGATTATTGCCTGCTGGAGACACAGAATATAATTTTTCCTTAGGTACTTTAATCTCTGTCTTTTTGTATAGTTTGCATCTTTTAAAAATATTAAAAATATTATCTGTGCTCCGAAATGGTTAAAAAACAGCTTCTAAGAATATCATTAGATGCTTCTCAGGGCAGCACACTGTCCGACCTGTTGCACAGAGCAACAATACACAATTAAGGGAGGTGAGAGCTCTGAATTTTTCAGGAAGACTTTGTGTACAATAAATCCCCCCCCCCCCCCCCCCCCC